>NW_017307529.1:365505-404324 GCF_000935625.1 Nanorana parkeri | reverse complement strand
GTGGTGGCTAAAGGAGCCCAGCAGGGGGGTTCAGAGGGAGGCCTTTGTTCCCCATTTTATCTGGCAGCCGGCAGCAGACAGAAGCAGACTGTCTCTACAGCAGTGACATTAATCTCAGTAAAGATGGCTGCCTCTCATTGTGGCACGCCAGCGGGGTGTGGGAGGTGCAATTATTATAAACCGCACATCAAGACTTGCTTAACCTCCTGTCTGCCAGCCCTTGTAGGAGTTTTTATTTCTGTTATAGTGCAGAGATGTGCTCTCCTTCTATATTAATTTCTTTATAAACTCACTTTATGTAAAACATTTTAAACATATCTAAGCTTTCAGATCTGTGCTTGGGCTATGGGATTGTCAAAACCTGAGGAGCAAAGTAACTGCTCAGTCTTTTTCCTTCAATATTCATGGGGAAGCTGATTGGTTATTATGTACAGCTGATCCAGATTCTGTCTGCTCCAGTTTTGATGAATTCCCCTCTAAAGGTGCCCATACACTGCTCGATTCTCGTACGAGAATCGGGCGAAATCCCGCGATCGTAGGAGAATCGAGCAGTGTGAACGAAGACGTGCGACCGCTTCTACTGTACGGTCGCACGTCTTTTGTCGAACCAACATGCTCTTATCTAGCCTGCTTGTCCGATAGCTGCGGAACGGGCCGCTGTGCGCACGCGCACACTGCCCGTTCTGCATTGCCGTCGATGATCGCAAGTACGATCTGCCCGTCCAAGATGGGCAGATCGTACGAGCTTTCAATAAGCATACGACCATCGCAAGACAAAAGTCTTGCGATGGTCGTAAGGTGTATGGGCACCTTTAGTATCAAACAGTGTTGTGCTTGAAGGGGATCTATCAAATGGCAATCTACCTCTTTGAGGCTCCATTCACATACAGCATTTGTGTTTCCCGCGCGGTTTTCCGTGTGTAAGATCGCACGGGCGCAAGAAACACTGAAATCTATCATCTGCACGGACTCCGCTTATTTGCGACTATTACTATAGCCGTGAACATGCATAATCCGTCAAAAAATCGTGTTTGGATTATTTTGCAGGCCGCGCGGTTTTCTACCGCACGGACGCTGCAACAGTGTTAACAATGCACGTTAAAGTGCGTTGTTTTTTATGTTTAGAGCGGCTCCCCGCATGTTTAGCCATACTGCTCCTGTGTGAATGTAGCCTAAAGGTGGCCATACACTTTACAACCATCGCAAGACCTTAGTCTTGCGATGGTTGTAAAGTACTTAAAAAAAAACGTACGATCTGCCCATCTTGGACAGGCAGATCATACTCTCGATCATCGCAAGCCGCACCCCCCTGAGGGGTTGGCTTACGATGACCGCAATGCTGAACGGGCAGTGTGCGCGTGCGCACACCGGCCCGTTCCGCATTTGTCTCCCGAGCACCGTTCTAACCAGCCGAAAATCGTACGATTTTCGGCTGGTTTTCTAGCATGCTCCTTTAGACAAAAGACGTGCGACCGTACAGTAGAAATGGTCGCACGTCTTCGTTCACACTGCTCGATTCTCGTACGAGAATCGAGCAGTGTATGGGCACCTTTTAAGAATGCTCCGCTGTTCTCCCTCACAGGCTGCGTATCAGTCTTTGGTCAGTGATATCACTCTTAACGTAGCTGTATGGGTGCAGCTATGGTGTCACAGAATGGCTTCTTCCATATGAAGCTTCTCACACAGGTATTTTTTTAGAGACCTACCTTTTTTTCATGTCTCATGCTTTCTCTATTGGAAGCCTGTCCTCAGTTGAGAATTGTAGCCAAGGCTAACAAATTACGAAATTCTGGTTATTGAAGACTAATAATCTTCTGGCAGAAGTTTGTGTGGATCTGCGGTGCCCACTGCAGATATATTCACTGTTCAGTATATCTGATGGAATGGTCCGCAATGCTTAGCTGTAGATTTAGTTTGACGCTTGAATAAGCTGTTTTCAATGGGCTTTCTGCAGGCAGTAAAGGCGGCCATACACTGTGTGATATTTGGCTGGTTCTTATTGAAATTTGCACAGTGGGTGCCGTTGTCGGCACTCTTTCGGCCGGCATCCCTCGATCAGCTGGTCGAAACCTCTTTAAATGAACCGGCAACCAACAAGCCTCTGTTTGGGTATTCTGACAATACAGACAGCGTGAGATTCCTCGATCAACACTTGCAAGCGTTGATTGAGGGATCTGTCATGTTTTTTTGTTTTGCTCGCGGGTTGAACGAGAATTAGATCAGTATATGGCCAGCTTAAGGTTTTAATACCAGAAATGCTTTTAGTGAGGGGGAGCTTCGGAGCAGCCAATTTTATTGTATGAAATCGACTTTACACTGGGATTTTGTAAGGCTGACGTATGCGGTGGGTTCAGTGCAATGCCAATGCACACACACGAAAAACCTGTATATTCTATGGTTGGTGGACACCTGAGCAGTACATGTCTTTAGGCTTGTTGGGTCATCCCTTTTTTAAAGGGATATGAAGTTGCCCCCCTTTGCAGCTACAGCATCCTCCACTTTTCTGGGAAGGTCTTCCAGAAGAGTTTGGAGTGTCTGTGGAAAGTGGTGCCGTGTGTGAGGTCAGGTACTGATGTTGGATGAGAAGATCTGGCTCGCCATTGGTGTTCCATTTCATCCCAGAAATGTTCGGTAGGGTTGAGGTCAAGACTCTCGAGTTCCTCCATACGAAACTGGTCACCCCATATCTCTATGAAGCTGGTTTTGTACACAGGGGACAGTCATGGTGGAACAGAAGAGGACCTTCACCACACTGTTACTGCAAGGCTGGAAGAGCACAATTGTCTACAATGTAGTTGTATGTTGTATTATTACCAGAGCTCCATCACTCGGAGGGATGTCTATATGCTTTTAGCTGTATAGTAGACTTGCAGTATGTTTTGTATTTGGTGTTCTTTTAATTTATTTTCTGATGATGAATTTTATTAGTCAAAATATTTGGCCTATCATCTGGAAAATGCAGAAAACAAGTTTAAATTGTGATCATGTGTGATAAACCTTGGCGCAGTTTTTTTTATGGCCCATTTTCAGCTCCCGGGATTGTCGCAGCCTCTTGTGAGATCCTGTTTTTGGTGCACATCTAAAAATCCTCTCTTGTGTTTGGTACTGTCGCTGTGTGTGGGCAGGGTTCTCTGGCACCCCGGAAAGTGTGGGCTGAGTGTGTGTAATGGTATGTAAGCAGGATTTCAGCGAAACAGTGATTTTCCAATTATGATAATTGTATTCAGTCGCTGTATGCTGATAACTTGGCTTGTATGTTGATAAACCCTCTGGCTGTGTATAAAATCAGTTTTGGACGGGGGGAGGGATTTTGCTTCTTCTCTCCTCACCCCAGACAAGTATTCAGAAAAATATCAGCATAACAAGCAATCGTCTCTTTGGTTTTACAGTCTGATCATCATTATTTAACACGTCTGATGCCATCGGATTGCTTTGCTTTCTGCAGTTGGGTGATGGGGGAGGCCCTGCATCATATTGCTGGTGCCTTCCTTGCCAGCTATCAGCCAGGGGATCTGGGTAGATGTGGTTGAAGCCACATGTTTCCTCTGCTCTACTTTCTCCCGCTCTGCGGTTTCTCTGTGTTTAGACTCTGACCCAGAACGTGAAACTCCACACTGCTTGGCGGTTCCTAGAGCAAAAACCACCAGAGATTAGATTTACCTTTTTGGGTTTTTTCAGTAGATGGAAGGAGAAAAATGTACGAGATTTAACCTCTGCTGCAGTTGTTCTCCTTCCAGCGTGATCACAATGACTATCAAAACGATTGCTGATGATATATTTGTACATTCCTCAGTAAGGGACCATTTACTATACTGTACGCAATGCATCTAAAGCCAATTTTTTTGGGGGGTAGAGCGAAGGATGGCTAGAACCCCAGTTAAGTTTTTATTGCTATGTCCCCACTGGGTCCATTTCACCACTTTTTTTTGTCCTGGTGACTTTTATCATCGGTAATGAAAGGGAAGGAAAATCGAATGTTTTCAGTTATCTTGTGTTTTAGGAATGCTCCGATTGGGAACTTTTTCTGGTGACAAATGTCCGAGTGGATATTCCGTGCCTTGGAGAGTCCGCCAACGTTTGGTTTAGTTATACTTAAAGTTTATATGAAAATCACAAACATTCTTAAGTCATAGGATGGTTAAGTTGTTTTCTTCTGGGGTCTCTTTTGCAATGGTTTTAAAGGGTAATTCCACTTTCCCAGGCCAATTTGTGAAAATGCCCCCTCCAATCTGTGTGCTGTACTTAACTTTGGCTGAATGCTCCTTCCCCACCGCCGATGCCGTTGTACTACCTGTACTCCGCACACTGCAGTGCACCCTTCACTCTGTATTTTACATTTCGCTCACAAATGACGAGCCCTCATTGGTCAGCACGGTCACCTGTGAGCGAAATTTAAAATGGAGTGCAAGGTGCGCTGCTGTGTATGAAGGGGAAGGAGCGTTCAGCCAAAGGTAAGTACAGTGGGGGAAGAGGGGGCCAGATTGGAGGGGGTAATTCCATTTTCCCAAATTCACCTGGGAAAGTGGAATTACCCTTTTAACTTGTACGTTTTGTGTAGGCATTGCTGCCTCATGTTTAGTGCTGTGATTTCACGTCTACACAAAAAAGGCAGCTGTTTGTCTCCAGGTGGGGTAGACATTTTGTGGATGTGGTGCGGTTTGTAGTGTTGGTATGTCCTCAAAAATGTCCAGCATGCTGCAGAGAAGGACTCTTGCTATCTTTCAAGACCCAGCTTGCCCCTTGCTATTTGAAAACTAGAGCTTTCCAATCAGCAGGGAGCATGAGCTTTACTGATCCCAGACTTATGGGTCTGACTCAACAGGAGGTGTGTTGGACCTTTGGAGAGAGACCGCTGATTCCGCGCAGTCGTAAAGGGTCCTTCTCTGCATGCAGCTTTGGAGCAGCCAATTTTATTGTATGAAATCGACTATGAATAAGGGGGGGGGGAACAACACCTGGTGGGTAAATGGGCCGAAATGTACATGTTTTCCAGAGATATACTTAAAGGAGAACTGTGAGGGGAGTGATTTTTACTCAACCTCATAGTTCGAGCTGACGTGTGATTAATGAAATTGTCACACGTCGGCTCAATAGATCGGGAAGTGAGCTAACACATACCATCACTCGCTCACTTCTCGATCCTGTCCCTGCTAAGCAGCTGTGGCTGGTTTCTTATGTAAACCAACTGCATGACTTTTTTATACCTCTTTTGTTGTGATGCGCATGGCATATATTGAGATCATTTAGACTTTAAATTGCAGCCATATTTTAAAGACACAATCTCCATTTTAGTGGAACTCCCAGCTTCTTGACTTCATGGTTCTGTACTTACGCAATGTATCGCTCTCTCTGTGATGGGTAGTGCTTGGTTATAGGTGTAATACTCATTCATGACCTACTCTTAAAATGTATACCGTACACTTTCAGAGCTGTGCAGTTCTTCCAGGTTTGTACCAATAATGCCCATCTCTATAATTACGGCATTTCTTTTTAATGACTATCTTCATTTCTTATAACCCAGGTCATGAACATGGATGGCAGCGGACGCAGGCTACTGGTGGAAGACAAGCTGCCACACATCTTCGGTTTCACACTCTTAGGGGATTACGTCTATTGGACAGACTGGCAGAGGCGCAGCATTGAGAGAGTCCACAAGCACACGGGTGAACGCGAGGTGATCATTGACCAGCTGCCTGACCTAATGGGTCTGAAGGCCACAAACATTCACAAGCTACCAGGTGAGCTGCCCTTGTGTGCGATGGTTCGTGATCTTTTGTTTTTATGGAAGTAAGCAGCAAATCTAGATTTTTCTTATTTGTTTATATTAAAGGTACCAACGCCTGTGCTGACAATAATGGTGGCTGCAGTCACTTGTGCCTCTATCGACCTCAAGGACCACGTTGCGCATGTCCAATAGGGCTGGAATTGATCAATGATATGAGGACTTGTATTGTACCAGAGGCCTTTCTTCTGTTCTCCCGCCGTGCTGATATACGACGTATATCACTAGAGACCAACAATAACAATGTAGCCATTCCATTGACCGGTGTGAAGGAAGCCTCTGCTTTAGATTTTGACGTGACCGATAACCGCATCTACTGGACAGACATCAGTTTAAAGGTATGTGCTTGTCTGACACTCTGCACCCGTTGGCAGTATGTTACTGGGCAAAACCAGCATGCCAACATACATTACAACTGGTACCTTGTAAACTATTTTTCTTTTTTTGGTACCTCTTAAACTGATTTTCTGTATTCTTTTACAAACAAAATTTTAAAGCGACATTAAAGCTTAATGTATTTATTTTTGTTGCCAGGCACACTACAAAAAAAAAAGTCTTTATTTTTTTTAAATTACCTAATTCTCAAATGGTATCCTGACCGCAAGCTTGCTCCCCCCTGTATGGGTGCCTCCATCAGCTAGCTTACTGTTGCGGAGGCACCCATACGTTCACTTCCGTGCCCACACCTACCTATGTGCGTCTGTAGAGAGACACACTGTGTGCGGCTAGCCACGCCCCCACCCTGCATTCATAGCTTGACTGACGGCAGAAGGAGCCTATGGCTTCTTTCCCTCAGTGCCCTCTCCCGCAACCAAGATGTTTTCCAGAGATATACTTAAAGGAGAACTGTGAGGGGAGTGATTTTTACTCAACCTCATAGTTCGAGCTGACGTGCGATTAATGAAATTGTCACACGTCGGCTCAATAGATCGGGAAGTGAGCTAACACATACCATCGCTCGCTCACTTCTCGATCCTGTCCCTGCAGAGAGCCGTGACTAAGGGATTGCCCCACCCCCCTGCTCAGCAATCCGTCCCGGCTGCGGTCGGTCTCAGTATACCGCGAGCTGTAGCTTGTGGTATACTGAGCTTTGGTTCACAGGAGGATGCTAGTTTGTGTCCTCCCGTGACTATGGGGAAAAACACTTACCCCCATAGTTCTCCTTTTTAAACTTTTTTTTATTTTGCCTTGACATACGCATTTAGCTCTGTAAGATCCTTGAAAACATTTGTAAAGCATCTTAAAACCTACAGTGCCACCTGCTGCTTGGGAAAGAGAATACAAAATATTAATTAGTAGAATTTCATATTTACATATCTAACAGACACAAATATTCTAGTCCTGGCCATAATAAAAGCAAATCTTTGTACATTACGTTAAAGTGCATGAGGGCTACTACATTGGGTTGACTTCTGAACTGTCCACTTATTTGGCTTCATAGTTCTTCACATCTTTGGGCAGGTGAGACTATTTTCACGCCAAGCAGCCCGTTTGCAGAGATGAACACTTATTTTATTTCCTTGCAGACAATCAGTCGGGCGTTCATGAACGGAAGTGCTCTAGAACATGTGGTTCAGTTTGGCTTGGATTATCCTGAAGGCATGGCTGTGGACTGGCTGGGGAAGAACCTGTACTGGGCAGATACTGGCACGAATCGTATCGAGGTCTCCAAGCTGGACGGCATGCATCGACAGATACTGGTGTGGAAAGACTTGGACAGCCCGCGGGCCCTGGCTCTGGACCCAGCAGACGGGTGAGTGACCAGACATAAGGAAGTGGAAGTTCAGTATAGATTGTCTGATGGGTTCAGTATGGAATAAAACTGTGTAAGAAAATATCAATGTATATTTCCAGAAAGATGCTTACCAGTCATGTAGAATAATTATGCCTAGGTAATATTTGAGAATATAAACATCAGATGATCGGGTGCTGTAATAGTGTCAGGCGGAAGCTTGCACTGATAATTCTCTGTTTAGAAATTCAGCTTGACCTGATTTTTCTCTGTGCTACGGTAGTTAAGTAGCGCACACACAAGTCTTGTCCCTCCCCTAGACTGTGATTGGACAGCGGAAGGAGAAGCAACAAAGTGATGCGCTTAGCTCTGTCACTCTGCTCTCTCCTCCAATGTTAGCACATGAGCATTGAAGCACAGTTGATTGGCTCCTTGTGCTGCTTTTCCTTCTCTCAAAGCTCTGCTGTACAGGGACTACATGAGGCTGACACCAGGTCAAGTTCGTATACTTGCACTGCTTGCAATTAAAAAGAGATACGTTTAATGATGTTTCAATAGATACAGAGCTGCATTTATTTGTGTCTTTTATATCTTTCTGAATTACAACTATAAGATGGCAAAATGCCTGCTGTGGTTTTATTAACGTTTGTTTCATCTGTACCTGATCTCTGAAACTAGGCCGACCACACACCATTTATAATGGGTTATTTTGTATTATATTATACCCTGAGAAGGAAATGGAAAATTCCTCCTCAAAAATAGCAGATCTTCTCTATTTTTCCAGATCTGAGTAGTTCTTTGTCCTCTGCTTGCTTCTCCATAACAAAGCCACATTATGTGCTCTGCATCCTGGTCTGCTATCAGTAATTACCCTCTCTGGGAACACAAACCTGAAATACTATCTGGTCATTTAGCCTGACGGTCCTGTGTCGGCACAGCTCCATTCGTCGCCTTTCCCTTTCACGTGTTAACTAGGTCATTGCTCTGCTGCCACTGGATCCAGGGGAATGGTTTGTTATGTAGACAGAATCTCTGATTACAGCCAGGTGTATATGATGAAGAGCTATTATAAACCTGCACAAACCTATGTAAACATTGAGAGCTCTGCAAAAAAAAAAAATGTACATCAGTCTGCAATACAGGGTGCATGTTTCATCCTGATCCCTTTAAAAATGCTGTAAGTACTAAAAGAAATCCAATGAGCTCATAACTTCCTGTATGGGCTGACAACACTACCTCTGCTGCACCAAAATTCCAAGCAGTGTTGTCAGCCCTGCCTGCACTCGCAACAGCTGCCCACACGTGTGTAGATAAAGGGCGCTTGGGATCTGTAGTTCTGGGGGCATGCCTTTTGTCAAAAGCAACTGAGTACCCAGCAGCTGTCTTTGCATAAAGTCTGGTGATGTTACAGGGAGTATTCAAAGCTCTTACTAAAGGAACAAGGTTAAAGAGAAAAATAAATGCTGGGACCTGGTCTAGAGCAGGGGTGGCCAATTTATTTTCTCAAGGGGCCTGAGACATTAGAAACTGGGTCTGTTGTGGAGGGCTGAACCAATAGGTTGAACTTAATTCTGCTCAATATTTTTATTGTTTTATAAAAAGCAGTAAATTATTTGGTTTTGATAATGTCCCCATTAGAGTGCCCCATTATATTATTGTCACCACATACCATAATTTGGGCCAGAGGTGGGAGCCAGCAAGTGGAGCAAGCTGCAGGAGTGGACAGAAGAAGATACCCTTCCACCCTTCCGTCCTTCTCTAATGGGGGGGTTTTGACGTCGCTAGAGGCTGGGACTGCCAGTGATCCTAGACCAGTGACTGCAGAGGAGGTTGACACCTGTCTGAAGAGGAGGGGGGGCATGCTCTGGGCTATAGCTGGCAATGGATGCACTGGCCTTGCAGGCCGGCACATCTACGGTCAACCAGCCATAACCAAGAGCAGGTCGGCGTAGGACGAACAGGCACAGCCAAATGTGGCATGTTGGCTGTAAAGTGCCCAGGTCTGGTCTAAAGGGAGATAGACATTTTTGTGTTAATTTGGGTATTTCCTGGAGATCATCTTTTGAAGGAACTGAATTTTGTTTCTAGTAAATGCTTTGAAAAACACCAAAGGCACGAGTGTTATTATGGCTGACTTTTTCTTTGCTCTCAAAACCCAAGAAACAAAATTACTTATGATGCAGAAAAATATTTAAGGGATTCTGGATTCAGACACAAGTATTGTATGTATTTGTATTGCCAAGATTTAGTAACAATTTTTTTTTCCTGTGTATTCACACTTTTGGTGTGTAAACACAGTCACTTCCACTGTTTTCTGGTTCACTCAGTGACTTGATCCTGTTCCCTGTATAGGTTTATGTACTGGACCGAGTGGGGAGGAAAGCCTAAGATCGACAGGGCTTCTATGGACGGCAGTGAGCGTATTACTCTAGTACCCAATGTGGGCCGAGCCAATGGTCTAACTATCGACTACGCAGAGAGAAGACTATACTGGACAGATCTGGACACCAACCTCATTGAGTCGTCAAACATGATGGGTAGGTACAGAATCCCGAGAGCTGTCTTGTAGTTTAGCAAGTCCAACTATGTTGACTTTCAGAGTAGAAATAGCACTTTAATGGCCTGTTTTATAATGTTAAGCTGGCCATACACTGTGTGCCTGAAAGATGCCAGGTTCCTTAATGCACCCCCCTGTATGCAGGCTGCATGCAAGTGATCTTGGCGACATGGCCGAGATCACTTGTACAAAACAAGCGGTGGCTTCCCCGATGTACATTCAGCCCTGCTTGCCCAAAGCAGGGCTAAAGGTAGAAAACTACCTGCTCGTCGGCCGGAACTGCATGTCCCAGGCGTCAGGAGATAGGAATTCCACCCACCTGCTGCCCCTCTACTCCCTGCTGCCCCAAGGCCGGCAAATCTGTCACATAAAAAAAGCAATACTTAATCTCTATAGCTCTGCAGGAACGTATAAGTGACATGGCTTCTGGCAGGTGGAAACATGGTGCACGACGGGGGTCGTAGGCCTCAGACACACCTGGGTGTCCGGGTTTTTATTCTATTTGAAGCAACAGAGTTTTAACGGTGCTGGGAATTAAAAGGTCTCCCGTTCTCAATTCTATTTGTATGTTTGTTTGTTTTTACGACGCAAAAGGCTGGTGGTAATGTGTATGCTTCTGTATCAGTAAAAGTTGAGTAATAAAAAGCCATGCTTAGTACATCCTCATTTGGTTAGTTTGTGCCATTTCGTGTACTGGGGTGCTATGGTCTCATATAATGCACCAACCGTTGTGATCTTTGTCTCAAAGGCAATTTGGGGATTATTTGCCCCATGACTGATAAATGGCACAGGCTGAACTATACACAGTAAGACAGAGTTTGCAGGCTTTATACAGAGCGCAGCGAGTGAATGGAGCTGTGTAGGGGCCAGCTGTCAGCAGGGCCCAGAGCCAGCTCTGTTACTGCAGGTAAATAAGCTGCCTCCCAGCTGTGCCCGTCAGGCTGCTGTCTTCTCCGTGCGGCTGGAATGTTTCTGTGGAGGAAATGAGCAGCGCCATGGACAGGTGCCAAACTCCACTTGCCGCTCTGACTTCATTTGCATTAAAAAGGATTTATCTGCAGGGGGAAATGTTAAACATGCTGTTTTAAGTAACTGATCCGCTTTGTATAAAAGCTTCCCCTTCTATCAGTTTCTTCCGGAACCCATCCGCTCCTCGCCTGGATTTTAAAGGCCCTTTTCCTGCCTCTACAGCTCTCTGTTCCCTGATACACATTTCACTGCAAGATGTATGTTAATTATTCAGCAACTTTATGAATGAAACAGAACAAGGTCATAAGGTTTATTGAACTAACTTTCTGCAGTTGTACCCTTTTTCTTTTTAAGCCTAACTGCGTGTTCTTTGATAAACAAGATGAGAGGCTAATTTACTGCTGGGGAAAACCACGGCCCCCAAGATGTCCTCCTTTTGTCTTTTTAGTTTCAGTGAACAGAAAGAAGCATGCAGAATCCGAATACTTATGCGAGTATGGAGCCTAAGCACTTACGGACTTTTTCTTCCTAATTCCTTGAGACTTTGAAATGTCTCAGTCACTTACATTATACCTTTTTAGCGTTTGTAGTCTACCCCTATGTATTATACATCATTCTTTTCACACAGGTAGGGCTTTAATTTGGTAACAAATTTGGATAGATATATTTATATTTTTCCTTAGAAGAAACATGCAGTTTTCTGTAATTTTCCCGACGCAACGTTTACATAATTAACACCCCCCCCCCCTCTGCAACTTTTGACTTATTAAACCCCCCCCCCCCTCTATATATTTGCTAAATACAATTTTAAAAAGTCTGCTAATTAAAAAGAAATGGCATTAGTACAACTTGGAATTGTAACGCTCAAAGTGAACATATATGCTTTTCTTTAAAAGACCTTTATCCTCTTTCGTCATTACATTGCAACGCACACAAGGGGAGAAAAAAAAATTGTGCATAAATTGTTGTTGTAACATTAAGGAAAAATCATTTTTTTCTCAGGGTGACAACAGTGGACCATGGCTGTGTAATGTAGTCTTCATGGGAAGACAGGGACAAGGCTTTGTTACCCTAAACCTGAAGTGTCTAAAGGCTTATTTTAATGAAAGAGAATAATGTCAAATCTGCGCTTATGGGTAGTCTTAAGCTGGCCATACACCTTACAATTACCTGCAGATTTTCTGTGTTCAGAGGGAAAAAGGTGCAACAGATTCCTCCATCTACACTTAACTGTGTGGATGGAGTAATCTTTAATCTCCACCTGGGCCAATCTGTTGCACTTTTTCCATCTGACCACAGAATTTGTTTTATATATATATTTTTTTTTTTCACTTCATGAATTTTCTATATATATATTTCATGAAGTGAAAAAATTCCTCATAGAGAATATAAAAGTCCAGAAACTTATATCATATTTTAATGAAAGCTGAAGATTTAAAATTACATGAACGATGGGGTAAGTATTTTTCCCCATAGTTCTCTTGAGGGTCAAGGGAGGACATATACTAGCGTTCTCCCGTGACCCAAAGCTCTGTATATCGCGAGCTACAGCTCTCGGTATACTGAGAGCGCCGCAACCGGGACGGATCACGACATTACTGTCGAGATCCATCCAGCTGCATGAGTGACAGCTGGCTCTGCCTATCTAGAGGCTGTACCCGCCCCCTCCCCCGTCCGTTCCTTTAGTCAGCACGGGAGGATCGGGGAATCCTTGCGGGGAGTGGTGGCGGCAGGGAGATGATCAGGTACTGAGCGAGCAACGGTATGTGTTCTCTCACTTCCCAATCTATTGAGCTGGCGTGTGACACTTTCATTGATTTTCACTCGCCTCATAGTTCTCCTTTAAGTTACGTGAGATTCAATCATTTTGGTTTGCGTACACTTTTACTAAAAAAAATAAATAAATATGCGCTAAATTCCACAGGCTGGTATTGTTTTCCTACTGAAAATGCAAGATGTCTGACGGTTTGTGGTTTTACTACTTACCTGATCACATCCTAAATAAGCATACAAATGAAAAGTCAGAACAGAAGTCAGAACCTCTTGTCTGTGTACTGGCTGCAAGTCAGTGTCAAAGCATTAAAACCATTTTATCATGACGGGCCAGTCAAGTAGTGTTTTCAGAAGGAAAGGTTGCAGTAACGGCCTCCGTACCTCCCCAGTACGTTTCCTTTAAGTCATTTTGGTACATCAAGCCCATGGTCTTCCCTTCTTTCTTGTAATTGATCATGCTTGCTGTTCCTTTTTATAGGACAAGACCGTGAAGTGATTGCTGATGACCTTCCCCACCCTTTCGGGCTGACCCAGTACCAAGACTTTATATACTGGACAGACTGGAGTCTGCGAAGTATCGAGAGAGCCAATAAAACCAGCGGCCAGAACCGAACCATCATCCAAGACCACCTGGACTATGTTATGGACATTTTAGTGTTTCATTCCTCCCGACAATCTGGCTGGAATGAGTGCGCGTCCAGTAACGGTCACTGCTCCCACCTCTGTCTGGCCACACCAGTCATCGGCTACACCTGTGGCTGTCCTGTTCATTATTCCCTGAACACAGACAACAAGACCTGCAGTGGTAAGCACCTCTTCCAGACCATGTGTTTTTATACGTCAGGGAACCTCCGTACTTGACAACATATAATGACCCTTTACCCATATCTTGCAGCACCTAGCTCATTCCTGCTATTCAGCCAGAGAAACGCCATTAACCGCATGGTGATTGACGAGCAGCAGAGCCCAGACATTATCCTTCCAATTCACAACTTGCGTAATGTACGTGCCATTGACTATGACCCAGTGGAGAAGCACCTATATTGGATCGACTCCCGGCAGACCATCCGGCGTGCCCTTGAAGATGGGAGCCAGGTGAGATCATGAGATATGGTTGTGTAGTCTTGCAGGAAACCATTTCTATACATTTTCTTCCTCCTGAGAGATTTCAATGTTGAAACGAGTCCAGGATAAACCCCCAGAGGTCATCTTTGTGTTCTGTCCTCCTGCAAGAATATTCAGTGTTAGACTCGCAGTACTCGGCAGAGGAAAAGCCCTGATTGGCTGAGAGTGCTGCCTCACTCTCCTCCACCTTACTGCAAATTACTACACCAAGATTATTAAGGTTCTTATATCCATTTTATTTAAAATCCATTTGATGTGTTTGTATACACAGTGCTGTGGTTTGGTCATTTTGATACGCTTTGCATCCCTTGACTTGTATGTATGCATTGTGTAAGGAATCATGCATCTGTATTTTTGTAATAATTAATTCAGCATTACCTTCAGATTAAATCCAAATTCCATCGTCACATTTTTCTTCATGAAATCACCTTCCTATATGCCAAAACAATTCTCAGCAGTTCCATGTATTGTCCTCCCTGGCCCTGTGTTGATCCTCTTCCTGGTTGATGCCCACACTACCTGTAAGCTAAAAGTGCCAAGGGCACACCCTCTGGAGTTGTATTTGCAGGCCACCCTGGTCACACAATAGAATGCTGCATAGAGTGGAGCCAGGTCATTATGTGGCGCTGTTCTCTGCAGTATTCCGGACCTACCTACTGCTGGAGGTAAAATGCAGACCAGCATCATCACATGACTGAGCTGAAGACACCAGGGGGCGTATAGGTAAATATGCAGATATAAAAAGTAAATAAAATACAGCGTTGGAAGGAGGTGCAATGGGGGTTGGGAGACTGGAAATAGGCAAATTTGCATGGCAACAGATATACATGACAATCACCCAAGAGTCTTTCACTAAATGCACAAAAGCCAATACATCTGCGTTCAGACGACATCGTGTGTAAAACTCTTTTCTGTGATTGACAACTTTCCTGCTAGTATTCATGTTTTAGATGAATCCCCTTTGTGAAGATGACTCAATTTTTGTCTCTTGTCTGTCCCATACAGAATGTAACTGTGGTCTCCAACACAAACACTAACCAAAACCTGGACATGCAACCGTACGATATGAGTATTGACATCTACAGCCGCTTCATCTACTGGACATGTGAAGCCACCAATGTCATCAATGTTACACGTATGGATGGGCGGGCTGTAGGAGTAGTCCTGAAAGGAGACCAAGACCGGCCCAGGGCCATCCTTGTTAACCCAGAGAGAGGGTGAGTAGGAGATGCTGTTCTTCAAATTAGATTTAGGCAATTGATATTTGTCAAGAAATATGTACTGAGAGAGAAATCCAGACTATGATCACTGTCCCTTCTAAAAATGTTAGTTGCCTGGCTGGCATTCTTATCTAGTGGCTTTAAGTCACAGATCTGGAAATTGTATGCAGGTTATTGATCCTTCACGTTCTACATGCTTGTCCTTTATCAGTGACTGTAGCCATCTTGAAGCCAGAGACTTGGACAGCTAGCTATTTCAGAAGATTTCTCTCAGTGCAGGTTTCCTTTAAACGGAACCCAGTCTGGTCTTTGAATTCGGCCCAATGGCAAGTACCCTTTATTTGGTTGGGAGCACCGAGTACAAGCAAATCCATATGGCTTAATGGTTCATTTGAAGCTTTTTGATCGAAACGCATATACAGCCAATGCATTTCACAGAAAGGCCTACCCCTTCATCAGGCTTAAGTAAATGAATTGTGAATGAGTACAGACTAAATTCACTGGATAGCCTGGTTTAATTTTGAATTGGGCTGAACTCTCAGCATGTCCTTGTGGCATCTGGGTCCAGTTAGCTACTCATTACCGCAAGGATGTGCTGACAATACAGACCAATTCAACCTCTAAAACGGGCTATTCAGTAAATTCAGTCCAGGTCTACAGATGTGGATAGATTTGTTCAGACCCTAACATGCTTCATTCCTCCAGAAAAGTGAGGAAATTAAAAGCAATTCTCTTGTGTATACCTGCATGCCTTTTGATATGTCCTAGAGTAAAGCAAAGAAAGTGTGGAAAGAGATAAATTATTGGTTATTGTACAAAGATATTCAAAAATAGCCTCAACAAATTTTGTTGGTACCCCTAAAAGAAAAAAAAAATAATTGGATCATTGTGATATTTCCAACTGTTTTCTGAAATCAGTATCACACTTGTCGTCAGTCTTTTTTAATCAGCCAGCCTATTAAAATGGGGAAAAGTAGTCACTATATTACTAAAAGATAACAACCTCCATTTTATTAGATTCAAACTTGGAAATTTGGTTTGAAATAATGGCAGTAGGAAGACATTGGACTGTATAGATATTCACAAGTCTTATTGGTTAAATTACCAGTTTATCTGTTAATGGAGTGGATTTCTATCATGTTGAAATGTCTCTTGGAATTGGAATTATTTCCTTACTACTGCAGCTTTCAGAAATGATTTAAATTTGTATATAAAGCCTAAAACACAGATCTGCTAATACTCCCATTTCCTTTCAGGTACATGTATTTCACCAATTTACAGGAGCGTTCCGCCAAAATAGAGAGAGCTGCTCTTGATGGGACTGAGCGAGAAATTCTCTTCTTCACTGGCCTAAGTAAACCCATTGCCCTGGCGCTGGATAACAAGCTAGGAAAACTGTTCTGGGCTGATTCAGACTTGAGACGGATAGAGAGTAGTGACCTGTCTGGTAAGAAGAACCTTTGCTTTAGATTTGTATGGTATGAACAATAAAAAGATAAAAAATGTTTTGTGTATATGAAATATATAAGTTTGTGAAATACTGTTTTCTAGAGAAAATAGTTCTTGGCTAGTGGGGTACACCACTACCCAGGCCGATCCTCTGATTGGCTGTGATTGCCTAAATGTCGTCCGAGTCCCACATGCAGATATCCCATAAATTAAAAACGTCTTGGCATTGATAACATCACTCCCAGCTTTAGCAGTCTTGTTTTCTCAGTATTTCAGAAATTCATATTCTATTTATTGCATTTTTTTGTATTAGAAGATAAATGCTAATAACGACCTGAAATACAAGTCAGCAGGGCTGTCAGCTATCCTAAACAATTATAAAAATGTGACTATTTTAGAGCAGACTGAAGAGGGGGAATCTAGAGTAGCTGTGCGCAGTAACCAATCAGCTTCTATCCTTAGCTTGTTTTGTTAAGCTTTGAAAATAAAGGCTAGAATCTGATTAGCTGCTCCAGTTTTGTCCTTTACACTTAGTAAATTCCCCTTTTTTGGAGTTTTGTGATGCAGTTAACTACATAATGGTATAATTGCTTCAGTTTACCTGTTTGTAATAATCAATCATATTCACCTCTAACCCTCAGGGGGGAACCGCATTGTCCTCGAGGACTCCAATGTGCTGCAGCCAGTAGGGCTCACCGTCTTTGGCAATCACCTATACTGGATCGACAGGCAGCAGCAGATGATTGAGCGCATTGAAAAAACAGGACATGAAGGGTGCACGAAAATCCAGGCCCGTATCCAGTTCCTGACTGACATCCATGCAGTGACTGAGCTGAGCATGCAGGAATACAGTGAGTGTCCACACAGTGTCTGGGCTGCATTATACTCAGCTGGCCCTGTGGGCTACTACAGCTGTGTAAGATGGAATAATTTGTATATGGATTGGTGAAATAGTTTTTTTTGTTGGGTTTTTTTTTTAATTTTATTTTTTTATCCTTAATCATATTTAAAGGTAATCAGGGAATTTTTCAGGTATATTTGGTTATGCTCTTGTATTTAAGAGATTAAGCACTGGCAAACAAATCCTGAAAAGGGCAGCCCTGTATAACCACTCCCAGCTTGTTTTTCTGTTTATCGGTGTCCTAGGAGAATGGACGTCTTCTCTCTTCTAAGAGAAGAAAACCTTTTCTTGTTTGTATTTTATCAGCTTACTTTTCCATCTAGCAAGTTTCTATAGTAGCTGCAGAGCAAGAAGTGGCTCAATTTGCAGCTTTCAAATTGTCTGATTCTTGGCATTGCCACAAAAGCCATGCACCGTCCCCGCTGACAAGAAGCCAGCTGAGCTGTAAAGTGTCTTTTGGCACTGGTCTTTGTTGTTTTGTGCAAAGTGTGCCGCAGAGTGCTTTACAGGTCCAGGGCTGCAGTGTACCAGTCTGGTGAAACCCTGTCCCTATGATGCTTATAGAAGGTATTGGGGGGGGGGGTCACCAGGACCAGACAGTAAAATTGTCAGAATTCTTAATCCTTCCTAGATTTCCTATAATTTCCTGTCCAGACGGGAACTGAGTGGAATCTCCCCAACATGGATTTAGACCAAAGTAAAAACATAGTTACGTAGTATTTGAGGTTGAATAAAGACACAGGTCCATCAAGTTCAACCTTTATGTGTAAGTGTGTGTGGTTGTGCGTACATGTGTGTATCCGAGACCTTGGGGTCTAAGGATTTAAGAGTATGTTACGGTCTCTGAGAGACCTGACCGAGATGCTAACCCTTTGCACACTACATCCAATACAAAATAAATTAAAAATAAAGTTTTGTCTAGAGTACAACTTTAAAAAGCTGACGTGATCCAGGATTTGTTTTAATTTAATTTTTTCTTTTTACAGAGGAACATCCATGTTCTCAGGATAACGGCGGCTGCTCTCACATCTGTATTGTAAAGGGAGATGGAACAACTCGCTGTTCCTGCCCCATGCACCTGGTGCTTCTCCAGGATGAGCTGTCCTGTGGAGGTAGGAATTGGCTTCCTGTCTTGAGGATATCCACTGTTCTGGGGGAGCCAGATAGATTATTGTGATTTATGGAATATCTGGAACGGCTATACTCTAGATTTGGTTTGCTGGCTGATCATAAAGATATTTCCTTTGACATACACTTTATACCAAGTCCTTCTGAGAATCTGGCGCAGCTGTCATCATACACCGAATTCATGACCGGTCAGAGAATTGGCTAATTGTTCCTTTTTTGTGGTGAAAAGAGAGAAATAATCTTTCACTGTGTGGGGGCTGCACCAGTTGGACATCAATTCAGTGATTTTTTTAAAGAAGAGGGGCACAGCTCACCAACTGTTCTGCCCACCTATAGCCAGGCTTAGTAAATCTTAATATTAGCCAATGATACTTAATTTCCAAAGTGGATTACCTGCTCTGTTTCTCAGGGCTATAATCAAAGCACTTGATCTTTCCCATGCGCTACTTTTAACCTGCCAAAGTACTGTAGTATCTGCCCTCTCTGCCCTTTAGGACAGTTTCTAAGGTAACAATATATATTATTAAATTTGATTTTATACGAAGATTGCATTTCTTTAGTGGTTGGACGGCTGTGATTATTTTTTTCTAAAAAGAGTGTTGGATGCTCAAATATGCACTAGTTGTGCAATGTTAATTGGCAGCTTCATACGTCATGTTTGACAGTTACGGGTTTTGAGATTCCTGGTTTTAATATTGTGTCCTCTCTTTCAGAACCCCCAACCTGTTCTCCTCAGCAGTTCACTTGCTACACGGGGGAGGTAGACTGTATCCCTGCTGAGTGGCGTTGTGACGGTTTCACGGAGTGCGTGGATCACAGCGACGAGCAAAACTGCCCCATGTGTTCTGATACTCAGTTCCAGTGTGCCAGCGGGCAGTGCATAGATTCCTCACTGAGGTGTAATGGCGATGCCAACTGCCAGGACAAGTCTGACGAGAAGAACTGCGATGGTATGTGCCAGTAATGCAGACCATAAAACAGGACCGTTTTAAAGCAGTTTAAATCTATTAGACAGGTTTTTTGTTTTTTTTTCTTTTTAAGAGGAAGAGACGGTGTGCTACCCCCTGGTTTTTATAGAAAACTGCACCAAAAATATATAATGGCGACGCCCTGACTTCTGTGTTTTGACCAGCCTTGATCATCATGTCTAGGTTTAAAAGCTACCGCTAAGCATTAGTTACGTTATTATGTCCCAATACTAAAAAGGCGTGCCTATAAAATTCATGTTTTCTGATCAAAACCCTTAGAGGCTCTTTTTCTTTTACTTTAGAATTACTCTCCTATTGAATCTATGTAAGTCAGTTTAAAAGAATACTTTGCCAAGTCATACAGAGTCCAGGTTTCTATTAATTTCAGATAATGAAAAGCACAGTATTGGAGCATGAATAAACAAGGAGACCTCTCACAGCCATAATTAGTCACCATTTTAAAAATCCCAAAATATCAAAATAAAGATTATTAATCTGTCGGAAATTGTATATGCTGTGCAGATATATATATATATTCTGTATATGAACTGAAAATTGTCCATTCATATCTTCTCAGAAATCTGCACACCGGAGCAGTTTCACTGCGGCAGTGGGCAGTGCATCAGCAAACACCGGCGGTGCGATCACAAACGAGACTGTAGTGACAGCTCTGATGAACTGGGCTGCTGTAAGTGACTGATGTATAAATAAAAAAGTCAGGGCTAAATATGTTTTTGTATTAAAGTTGTTGTTTTTTGTGTTTATTTATTTTTTCTAAAAAAAAAAATTGTGTCCATTTATGTTTTTCTATAATGTCTCCAAATAATCCTTTTTTTATTATTGTTCCCATATTTCTTGAAAGCCAACAATAGACCTATATATTTTTATGCACTGACTAAAGACTAAATTAACCTATGTATTCCAGCAAATCTCAACCAGTGTAATTACCTGAAATCTCACTCTATCCTAAACTTTGATACCCCACTGTGTGTGTGTGTGTGTGTGTGTGTGTTATATCTATCTATCTATCTATCTATCTATCTATCTATCTATCTATCTATCTATCGTTCGTCTGTATAAATCTGTTTTTTATGTTTTTCATTTAGATGTTAGACTGGTTTTGGTCTTTTAGTTTGTTGTGATCTGATGTTATGTTGTTTTTTTGACCCTTCCAGACCCTACAGAAGAACCGCCTCCACCATCAACCAACACCATTGGCTCCATCATTGGGGTTATACTTACTGTTTTTGTGGTCGGTGGAGTTTACTTTGTGTGCCAGCGTGTGCTGTGTCCCCGCATGAAAGGTGATGGAGAGACCATGGCAAATGACTATGTTGTGCATGGGCCAGCCTCTGTTCCCCTGGGGTATGTCCCTCACCCCAGCTCCCTCACTGGATCACTGCCTGGTGAGTACATGTATTTATAGGTTATATACTTGTATCCTATTCACCTAGCACACTATAGTGGACAGGAAAAATTGAATCTTCACATGGGCATGTTTGTGAGGACAAATGTCAGAGGATTTCCTCTCACATCCCGTTGTATCTGCTGGACAGGAAGTAAAGGATAATCTTCCTGATACGAAAGTAGTAACAAAAATTAAATGAAAAGGTTTTAACCTTTTTCTACTCCAAAGTGGAGAAAAGCAAGTTTGGGCTTTAGATATACAGTGGTACCTCGGTTCATGAACACTTCTGTTCACGAACAATTCGGTTCGGCAAAATCTTGCTTCCATTCGCGAACTTTGCATTGGGTGACGAACTCAACCGCAACCATCTTCCCTGCTCTGACACATGGTCGTGGCTTCCCCTTGTCGAGATCGCGGTTTGATTCGGTTCGCGACCAGAATCGTGGAACGACTCAAGTTTGTGAACCGAGGTACCACTGTACTTTTAAGCAACGGGTCTGAGTGATTGGTGTGACAGAGAGGGCTCCCTCTGGGGGCTAATCTACAAATCTCTAATACAATAACAAAAATGACAGGACAGTATTGTACACATATGAAAGTCATATACAAATGCTGCAACATAGTGCATGTATTCTCACTGAAAATACAATATCCCTTGAGTAACATTGAAGTGCTAGTATGTCAGTCTCATCTCTAGGATGAGCAGCTCAACAATTCTAAATTGTTTTGTTCTGTCCCCCACATGAAGAGCCCTGCACAGAGGGATTGTAGACAGAGCTCACATGCTGGCAGGGTTTAGGCTGTGTTTACTCTGTGGCCCTTTGTTGTGGCTTTCATAGTCGCTGGCTTTCTTGTGAGGATGTAGCCAGTATCTTATTGCAGAAATCAATGAGCAGCGCATCTGGCCCCCTGTAAGGCTATTGTGTAAGTCGTGGGGTCATATTACATCCCTGCTCAGGAAGACAATGTGCAGAGGGGAGCTGTCCTCTGGGCTTTTCCTTTAACTGCTTCTACACCAATAGTGTGTGTGTGTATGTACACCAGTGTTTTTTTGCTGGTTATGTACCACCATCAAGTCCTTTTCTCATGTCTTGGTTCCATTTTTTTTTAACCTGCAGTTTGGTATTTGTGCTGAATCTGCGATATTTTTTTGCATGGAGCTCAGGGCAATCCTTAGTGACACTAAACTCAGGAATTAAATCTTAAAAAAATACATTCAGGTATCCTAACAATTAACAAAAATATATCTTATTTGTCTATCACTTGGCTGTAGATCCTCAAATCATCTCTGCATTGGTGCTGACACTGTCCTTCCTTCCTTCTGGAGGGGGGCTACTTTTGTTCCCAATGCTCCCTATGCGTGTTGTAAAGTAGTCACCGCTCCAAGCTCGATCCTGTGATGGAGTACAATCTCAATACAAATTAGCAAACTAAACATGAGATTGTAGTCCATAACGGGAGTGAGCTTGGAGCGGTAACTACTTTACAACACACACAGGGACCATGGGGAACAAAAGTAGCCCCCCTCCAGAAGGAAGAACAGTGTCGACACCAATTCAGATGATTTTAGGATCTAGAGCCGAGTGATACACTCACAAATGAGATAAATTTTTGTTAATCGTCATACTTGAATACATTTTTCAGATTTAACTCCTTAGTTTGGTGTCACTTAAATTTTGGGTATTTAGGATTTTCATGTAGAAACTGCGTAGCAGAGCGGTGTATCACAAAATATTTGACATGTAAAACTGTAACCATCTGTATTTCCATTCTGTATTTGGGTGTATGCCTGGAGTTTCACTTTAATATATTCTTATCAGAAGCTCTTGTTATCATGTAGTTAACCCTTACTCTATGTTGATCATTGACGCTGTAGTCTGCTGTATCGCTTTCTTTTTTGCTCCATGAATGGAATGACTACCAGTGATGCACCACTCACAAACTGCAGTTCTAGTTTGATGTTGCATGAAGTAATTTCTATCACTTTGAGGATTCAGAGCTTCTACTTCCTCCATTATCTAATTGCTATTTCTCTCTATCCAGGCATGTCACGTGGCAAATCTGTCATCAGCTCCCTCAGCATTATGGGTGGGAGCAGCGGGCCACCTTATGATCGTGCTCATGTGACCGGAGCATCATCTAGCAGTTCTTCCAGTACCAAAGGAACTTACTTCCCGCCGGTCAGTTTTATCGGCTGCATTTTGGTGTCTGTTGTATTTACTTCTGAAAATACAAATCTAACATTTGCTTACTCCCAATTGTAGATTTTGAACCCACCACCATCCCCAGCCACGGAGCGTTCACATTACACTATGGAGTTTGGATATTCATCAAACAGCCCGTCCACTCACAGATCGTACAGGTGAAGCGAGCCTCATACTGTATATGGAATACTTGTTTAAAGGAATCTGTCATTTTTATTTTGTTAGATATGTAGATGTGATTGTCTTATGATGCAACATAAAATCTCAGGGCTAGATGTGCAAAAATACATCTTTGTCACTTAAATTGGGTCCCGCTTTATGTATTTAAATTGTGTATTTAGCCATTTCTATGTCTCTGTGTGTGTATAGGTATACGTTCAGTATTTTATATATCCTAAGGCCTGAAGCTTCTTTCTTTAAAAGTTCAATTGACCACGGTTTTGCCCCCTCTACCTCCCTATTTGGCTATAATTCAGCTTTAGGTAGAAATGCCTGTGGTCCTCTCGTTCTTGTGGGACAACAAATCCTAGTATGGTCCAGACATGTTGAAACTTGTACTTCCACCAAGTATTCAGGACCCCATATTTACCGTGTCTGCTTTAGATATGTCTGTATCCTAAAAACTACCCTGTAGTTTGTCTGCAATACCATGTTGACGTCTTGTGCTTTTCTCTTTTTCAGTTATCGACCATACAGCTACCGCCATTTTGCTCCTCCCACCACGCCATGCAGCACAGATGTGTGCGATAGTGACTACACCCCCAGCCATCGTCTGACCTCAGCCACAGCGAAAGGCTACACTAGCGATCTCAACTACGACTCGGAACCAGTCCCCCCTCCACCGACTCCGCGCAGTCAGTACCTATCTGCCGAGGAGAGCTGCCCGCCATCTCCTTATACAGAACGCAGTTACTCTCATCATTTATACCCGCCACCCCCCTCTCCCTGCACAGACTCTTCCTGAGACCCCCAGCCTGTATATACACAAACCCTTTGGAGAGGGGTCCGTGGAAAGCTACATGTACAGTTTTATTTTCACAGAAGAACTCTTCAGAGGCGAGCAGGGAGTTCAGCCAGCGGACCTATTTTGTACATAGTGAAAAAGGATATTTATATATTTTCTTAGCTCACTCTGTCATCCCTGTGCCATAAACCCAAAACCCAGCTCGTTCCCTCACCTATCAAAGTTTTTTTGTACAAAGGATTCCTGCTCCACAAGTATATTGTACAAATATATATATATAAATATCTATTTTTGCAAACTGAACACACAAAATGCCTTAAACGGACGCTGAGGAAGCAAAGAAGTCTTAATGCCAAAAAGATTCTGAGTGATTAAGAAACGGGAAACGGAGTCCAGACCCAAGCGGAGCAGGCGGCAGTCTACCAGGAGGAGCAGTTTGCACCAGTTCATCCTTCCAAGGTTAAGAACTTGCATATCTTTTGGAGTTCCATTTGTTTTTGAGTTCAAGAAGATGAACACTAAACAGAAATTATTTTATCCATTTCAGAATGTGATGGGAAATTTCACAGTACGCCTTGTGGACCAATTAGACTGCTGGATCAGTATGTTTTTTGTTTTTTTTTTAGTTGGTTTTATCCTCTGTTCTCAGTGCTGTGTTTGATCGACAGGTCTACAGGTTTTTTTTTTTTTTAGCTTTTAGTTAATTTTATTCATGATTTTATGCATTTTAAAATCCCCCCCCCCTCCCATAACCAAGGCTCAGTGCTGAAGGTTGCCACACCTGTGCAGTGCAAGTGAATCTCCTGCCCCGGAACTAGCACTGACCCTGAGAGCTGGGTAGGTGCAGCCTCCGGTGGTGACACCCTGCTGTCATGACCATTCTTCTTAAAGCTGACATAGGCAGGTGGAAATTGGATGTTGCTTTTTCTCTTCATGAACAATCCAGTCATCATTTGCATCACTAAAAATTTCATACAGGCCTAAAAATCCAAGCTGGCAGAGAGCGGGGTTAGCTGAAGGTGTCCATCGTCCTGCCCTGTAGATGATTTCAAAAGATAGGACCTGTAAAAAAAAAAGTGTCTAGTTAATGGCATCAATTCATCTTATTTTCCACCTTTACTTTGGCTACCAGTTACCAGAATGAGGGGGGGAAAAAAAGATGTGTTGGTGGTTGTAGCACTGTGATTCATGTTGGTGAATAGCTTGTACCCGTTTCCAGAAAAATATTTTTCCATGGGATAAATGTTCTAATCTATTTTATGACTTTATTTTCTCCTAAGTACATTTGCAAGGTCCTGGAATGTTTGTTATCTGCTCTGTGACCCGCAAAACTAAATATACCACTAATGTCATTTCAGAGACCATGCTGGGTGAAACCACTAAAACAAGTGTGTGGGGATTATAAACTGGGGTTCTCCAGCTCGCCTGTGCTCATCAGATCACCAAAGTAGCTTGGTTTTGTTTTAAAATGGACCTGAAGTGATCCAAAAGGGTGTCAAAGGATCAGGACTCTTCTACAGCAGGCACTTCCTCTAGTTGGAATGTAGCCCTGAATCCCATTGTACTATAGCAGGGGTAGCCAAACTCTGGCCCTCCAGCTGTGGTGAAACTACAAATCCCATGAGGCATCTCTCTCCGGGAGTCGTCGCTGTGAGAAGCGCAGCTGGAGGGCCGGAATTTGGCTACCCCTGCACTATAGTATGCAAATATCATCATCCGGCTCTCTCGGCAGACAGTCTAATGGTCTCTGTGATGGGTGTCTTCAGTTGCCATTAGTAAGGCAAGGGAGCTGGCCAGTATTTGCACGCCAGAGTACCCTGGGATTAAAGCGGACCTTCCCCCGCCCTCATTATATTAAACCTCCAACATCTATAAAATTATGATTGTAAAATGCTTGCATATTAATGTTACTTGCCTTTCATTTTCACAAATCTTGTCGCTGTGTCCATCCCAAACTTTAAATCCCTTGCTGCCATTTTAAAATTATACATCATTTGCATAAGGGCCGTCTCTTCATTGTTTACTGGCCCACTGATGACATCCAAGCCAGATCTCACGCATGTCATATAGGAAATTGCACTTGGTTTGTTATTGTTTATACTATTGATGGTTTTAGCAATGTAAGCGTCACTATGCCACCTGACACTCACGTAGCTGAAACCATGGCAGTGCAGTGGCATGCGCTAGAGCCTGTATGGTTTATACATTGTCATCTGTGCAGAATAAAAAGCCTTTTCCAGCTCCCTGGGAGGCACTAGTGATGCAGCTTTCCCAGGGGACAGCTGGAAGGTAGTGGCCTACATCACCAGTGCCTCGGAAAAGCAGGACAAGAAAGAAATGGAAATGTAATTTTACACAAACATTTATTTAACATATGACTGGAGCATGTATACAGCTCGGCATTCAGAGCTGCATGTACCTGTCTTTATGCAACTGATCTGTACACCTCGGATCACGACAGGTTCACTTTAACCCTTCTCCTGCCTGAGGTCTGCCTCTCGTAGGTGAAGGCCAAAACAGTACATTTTCTATTTTCCGAAGCCGCGAATGTTCATTGTTTTTATACCACGTATAATGTAGATACTGAATTGTATTTATAAACACAAAATGTAACAGTTTTCTACTAGTGTATATCCCATTTCTATATCCTTGCAGTATGTTCAGATACTTACTTCTTACAGTCGCTGGAATACAGGAGTTTAATAGGTGTCCTTCATTGACCGGGTCATGAATGATTTATTGATTGTTTTATTTTGTATGTCAATGCACGTTTTATGTTCATATTAGATGAACACGCTAAAGGTTACATCCTCGTATACTGCTACAGGGAAACCTAGCCTAGACGATGGTGCACTGTAACAAAAGTCGTTCTGAAGTCCATTGTCATAATATAGACCTTACACGGGAGGTGGTTGTTGGAATGTAAAACAGTTGGCAGTGTGTCTGTGAGGGGTCTCATTCATCCAGGTCATGGTATATCTGTAAATAATAAGTCAAGGCAACAGGACTTGCTGTATTTTTCTTGAAGACGTTTCACTGATCAACCAACTGACTTTCTCAATTCAGAAAGATTTGTACAAAAATTCTCCGGGAATAATTATGGTGAATGTTACTCCAATCACATAATCCGTTAGTCAGAACCGGGTGTTGATTGCATTTGCATAATTTGAGCGAGGAGGTGTTAACTTGCCCACATAGAGGTGTTAAAACAGCAAAAATACAGCAAGTCCCGTTGCCTTGACTTATTTTTTACAGATAGTTGGCGGTGTGGTTTAGGCAAAGTCTTAACGGGACCCCATAGGCTGCTTTAAAAAAAAAAATCAAGCTAAATGTCTCCTGCAGGAAATCTTTAAATCACCTCCACAGTGGCCTGTGCGTTCTACCTCCCCTGTGCTCCAGCACTGCAGTCCGCAAGTTGTGTTTCCATCTTCCAACTCCTACATCAGTGCAGAGTCCTGTAGGGGTCGGCGGAAGGAACCACAGCAGGCAGTGCAGGGCACAGGCACCCGACGATCCGAGAAATGTTGGCTATCTGAGTCTTAGAGAAGCTGCAGCGTTGGAATGGAGAGTGACCATGAGACACGGGCCACTGTAAGTAAGGCAGGGTCACTATAACAAACACATGAAGTGTTTTTACTTCCTTAGTTTACAGGGACTCTTCTTGTTTTGGAAGTAGTCATTTGGGAAAACTATTCTTAGGCTAAAACATGGATAGTGGTCAGTAGCCAGTTGGTACACAGTTACATTAACAACAAAAAGCAAAAGAATCTGAATATGAAAAAAAAAAAAAAATGTATAGCGGCAGCTTATTAGGTAAATCTCCGGCCTGATATCTGGGTTTGTCCAGCCCTGTACTAGCAAGCTTGAAATTAGCCTGCGATGTTGGATGACGAACACTTAAATTCAATATCTGCGGTGTCCCGTTCTATTAAACCTAACTGTAAAAAGGTTACAAAGTCGCTAACACATGCTGGCGAGTGTTTGTAATCCATCATTCTTCCTCCATGGGAGCTGCATGTAACTATATCCATAATACCTTTCTTAGGACACCATCAACTCTGCCATTTTGCTAACGCCTACCAAGACAGGGAAAAATTGGAGCTGCACCTTTTATATGTCCCCCTGTGCACCAGTGCGAAAAGTTTACAGATAATGCTTTTGTATAATTTACCTTTTCAGGGTGTAGCTCTATATTATTATAATTTTTCTCTGGTCTTTATAAACATTCTCTCTAGTGAATGGCATTTTTTTTCTTTACTTCCCTTTTGAAATATATTTAGTGTGTACTAATTACAAGGTGAAAGTATTATGAAAGTGCCATCTACACACGGTGATCGTGATGGACGTATTGTCCATATCGGAATCTTTTGGGACCAACGTTTATAACGTGCTTAAAGATGGATTTCTATATAGAACTCTTGATCATTCCATTCTGCGTTAGTGGAGAATCTACAATACCAAGGAGTTTTTTGTGGACTCTGCATGTCCATGTTTTTATAGATATACATAGGCAGACTGTCCTGTAAGGGTGCCGCAGTGTTCTCCCAGTTGTTAATGAAACCCTGTTACCTTGCCCATGCAGAGCAAAGTGGCAGCATCTGTGTAACGTCCTGTTTCAGTGGCTCATGTTGATGACATCTCATTTTTTTTAAATGAACTTTGTATTAGTCCTGAAGCCTAAAAATTCAAAACTTGCTCCACAGGAAAATTAGATACCAGGGTTGGATGGTAATCAGGCTGAAAACAGCTCTCCCCCCCTCCCTGTTATTCATTGTAACACGATCCGTAAACAGGAGCTCTTCTTTTTTTTTGCACACAATACACTGTCGGGGGTCGGGGTATACCACTATGAGTACTAATGAATGGGAGAGCTCAGAAAGTGCTTGCAAAACACAGGCAACCATTTCCATGAGGCTATGAAGAGGAAAGCTAACAAAAAAAGTACGTTTGTGTGTTCATATACATCAGCTGCACATGCCTGCTTCACGTACACTCAGTGTATGTTGCTGGCATATGTTATTTAGAAATTACCTCTGCAAAGGTGGCAATGGGCTTTAAGGCAAGGCCCAAGCAATGTTACATGATGGAGAGGGTGACATATAACTGTGACCTCTAAACTCCCAACACCCCAGAGAATAGAGTGGCAAGGGATCCCCGCAGAGGTGAGTATAATGTGGTTGGTTGGGGGGAGTGGGCTTTGCATAGGCTCTTGGCCTTTGCCCTAAATGGGCAAGGCGATATTATCTCAAAAACTCATTTGATGCCACTTTCATGTAATAGAAAATGCTGGAAATGAGCCCTGCCACACATGACATAGATGCGGAGACTATAGGCCTCTGCTCACCTATTGACTACTGCATCTCTTGTGTTCTCTCCACCATACTTCTCAGCTGTGCTACTGCCCAGTTTAGCGTCTTACTATTCTACTATACCAAAAGTGTCCTCACTTCTCCTGCTGACTCTACTGTAATATAGTCCAATAGAAAGAGCAGGAGCCCCCCATGACAATGGCTTCTTCCATAGTTGTACACACCAGGGCTTTTGATCAGAGAATGGTATTGATAGATGGGGTATATTCTTGGTGACATATCTGGTGGCCAGTGTATGAATTGGCTTCTAAGATGTTCACTTGCCCTACTTGTAGCATTTCCTATCCACACTTCCTGAAACTGTCACCTGTATATTACACCTAGGGCCTCCTTTCAATCATAAGGACAGCGAAGGATGATTTGTGTGTGCGCTAGGAGTGCATCTGTATAAGGTTTCTAGAATGTTGTAGGTGCATTGCAATGTAAGAAGGTTCAGATCCAAGAGACGGCCCGAATCCTGTACGAGTGTTGTATCCGTCTTTAAGCTTTAACTCTCTCCACTTCCTATCTCCTGCCGCTGGTACGACAGATCTGCACAAGGATGTATTGTTTTTATGCTATCGACCAACATTTGGTCATCTCAGAGCCACTCATAGTTTCTTTTTTCATATAATTTTTTTTGTAAAATATGGGCTTTACTTTGAAAGCTGTGTATAATAAAAACAAACAAACCATCAAATGACCTTGTATAAAGTTTCATTATTACTGTAAGCCGAATTGTAACAAAGAATTAATTTTTATAATAAAACAAAAGCTTAAAACATGGAGTGTTGATGATTGCTTGGGTCATGTGTCATTCATGTTTGGTAATGCACTACTAAATTCCAAAGTTTGAGGGGGGGGGTGCACAATATTCTTTTGTGTAGATATAAGACTATGCTGCAGCTTTCTAAGCCAGGGAGATGGAAGCCTTGTGCCAGGACTGGAGGCCCAACTTAGTAAAATGAGCGGTGCCAAGAAAAGGAGGATCCTGCCGGCAAAAGCCCGAGAGATGGTTTGGTAAATCCCTCTGGAAATGGTTGTGCTAAGTCTTAGATACAGCAGAGCTGGAGAGAGACAACCTACCTCTTCAGCACACTAGGCTAAACAGATCTTGAGCAGGGGTAGGGGTACAACCACTAGAGGGAACAGACCCCTTTTCGATTTGCATAGTGTCTAAACCTGCTGTAGGTGGCAGTAAACCCGCAAGTAAAGAGTTCCATGTAGTGTACTCCAAGTATTTCTCCTCCATTGGGGGTCACATAAATTGAGATGCGGTTGGGTTATACTACTGTGTACAGTAGGATAGGATACTGGCAAACAAAACTGGGTGTGTGGGACTACTATGAATATGACCTTTGGGCATTAGGTTTTGTTTTTGACACTAGACCTTTGTTTACATGGAGTGCTTTCCAGAGCCATGGCACTGCCTCAGCGCTTGCCCTGACTTGCCATGTTAAGTAAGGTCAGTGGGGCCGGACCAACAGCAACTACCTAACTTTTTGCACTGGTGGGTGGCTTTCAAATTTTCCATGGAAAGGGTCAACTCTGAAGGACGGGAATACTCGTCATTCGTTAATGGAGTGTTGTGTGCACTCTCTTGTGCCATGCAGCATAGAGAAAAGCATCGCCCTGCTGCTCCAACATGGCAAAGAACTGCTTGGAACTCTGGCTTGTTCCTACTGGTCCTCTCAGGCTGTCTGACCCTCTTCAGCACCAGCTGCCTTGATGTGCAAGTACCTGCCTCTCAGTATGGGGCCTAATTGCATCACCACCATGTGGGTGCAATATGTCTACACATAGCTACACAGGGGGCAGTCCTGCTGCTAGAGGTGACCCCAGTCCATACTTTTCTAACAACTTGCTATCCCCAGAGGGAGCAAACACCTGCAATCCGAAACCCAGGGTATCTGTAGTTCTAGGGTCTAAATCGTCGGAGACTCCTTTTAGAGTGAGTCTTGTACTCTGTCATCTGGGGCCTCCACTGCAGTCAGTCAAGACTTTATGGCCAAATTCAACAAATTCCTTGAGGATTCTGACCACAAAGGCTCTTGGTGTGCCTTATCGCCATCCCCTATAGAGTCTATCTTTGACCTGCCCAAGGCCTTAGAACAAACCGGGCCACCAGTCACTGTGACTCTCTGATTCAGAGTCCCGGTATGAAAAAAATTTTTTTTGAGGCATTGACAGTCTCTTGCCATCACCTCACTACAAGGGGGTGCCAGACCTTATTAATGCAGTGTGGACTACCCTGCATTTGGGTGATCGGTTTACTTTCTCCAGCCTTGGCTCTCTTAGAGTTCCTACAGCTGCTGCCTTACATGTGCTATTGAAGGTATTCCTCTATGCGGACTGGAAGCCCCCTGAAGGGTCCTGCTCCCCACCTGAAAGTGTGCTGGACCGGTGTCCCCTTCAGAGAAAATGTGTTAAACAGTGGCCTATACCCACTTCTGGATATGACAGTAACCCACCTTAACAAAAAAATAGGAAGTGTGCTTACATTTAGAAATGTTACTGACAGGCAGTTGGAATCCCTTTGAAAATCCCAATTTGTGCATTTGAGCACGTGGAACAGATGTCTTGTTATAATAAGCCTCTAGACTTGTGTCTGATGTCCACACAGATGTGCGTTTCCTTAGAACTCTTGCTAACAGAGTTATTCACATAAGGGTGAAGGGTTTGGAGAAGACAGGAGAAGTGAACAATCTAGGACAACATAGCTGAGCTGGAAATTTTCTCCAGTTCAGCTCACTTGCCAGTTTTGCTATGTTGTCCCAGATTGTTGTCTTCTCCAAACCCTTCACCCTTATGTGAATAGCCCTGTAAGTTGCCGAGATGCTGTTGACCTGTCCAATGAGCATCTTACTAGACTGGCCTACAAGGGACGTAATCTCTTTGACCCTGCTCTTGATACCATCATGAAGGATTCCACAGGAGGCAAGAACATACTGCTGCCCTAATGTAGAAGGTACAGGGAGAGGTTGGCTGGGTCTATTGCATGTACTATTGCAGTAGGTGCCCTCAGACAGCCCATAGGTCTCAAACTCAGAGACTGTTAGAGTTTTTTTTTTTAGGGCTGCGGAAATTAAACGATTAATTAGCCGATTAAGCATTCAAATTTTTGATTAAAATTATTTTGATCAATAATGAAAACACTCACCGAATCTCCGACGGGAGTCCCGTCGGAGATCCGGTGACGTCACATGACTCCTCCCCCCTTCCCCAAGTGGCTCCGTCGGCTAACGAAGGGAAGGGGGAGGAGTCCGGTGATGTCGATGTCCGTGACATCATCGGATTCCTCCCCCTTCGTTAGCCGACGGAGCCACTTGGGCCGGTGATCTGTCGACACTTAGAGTTCTGTGACCGCCTGACTTCCGGTTTCGTTACAACTAAGAGGTTTGCCCAAGAAATTTTGTTCTGCACGAGCGCCAGCCAAGGCATTGGCCTATACACATACAGCACAGCAATGAAGTAATAATATGAACTAGGATCACACTAATCCAGCACGTTATTATTCTGAGTTGCCCCACTCAAGCGGCGGCCATATTGAGTGGGGCACGTGAGATTAATAACGTGCTGGATTAGTGTGATCCTAGTTTATTTTATTACTTCATTGCTATGCTGTATGTGTATAGGCTAATGTAGTTGGATCTGTATGCGCGTTATAATTTATCGAAATTAAAATCGATTTTAAAGTCGATTAAATCGAACACGAAAATTTAAAATCAGTAACAGCCCTAGTTTTTATCTCTCAACACTGTCCAAAACCAAAAAAAAAAGTTTTGACTTTAGAAATACTACTTCAGGAGACAATATCTTGATTTTTAGAATACAGGAATCAGCTTTTTTTTTCCCTGAACTTTTTCTGCCAGCGGTGTGATCAGTAGGCAGAAAGATCCTTTGTCAATCTTTGTGATCCCCATATTTAGGCAAAGAAATGTGTAATCATAGCATTTAGGTTTTCGAAATTGTTTTATTCATCTATAAATAAAAACATGGTGTAAAAAAAAAAAAAAAAAGGATGCATGTGGCAAACAAACCTTACACATGAAAGAATAGGGGAGGAGGTGCTGGCCCAATGTAAAAAAAAAAAAAATCCTGAACTCTTAATATGCATGATGAAGCAATGGGTAACAGCTTTAGTAGTCCCCAATATAAATTCTGTGCATTTCCCTTATAAAGTAGAAGACATTTGTGAAAATTGTTTTTTGTTTTTTTGTTTTTTTTAGCACATATCAATATACCAACTATATCCTCCAAGCCAGTGCTGTCCAATCTACACCCAAGATTTCCATATTGTTTTGGGGATTTATATCGTCAACCAACCAAAGCTTCCAGAGATATGATTGTTGGCTGTGTGATTGAGGTTTTATGGCCTGATCGATCCAGAGAGAAAGCCAGATTGGTTTTCGGGGCTGCGTAGGCCGACATCTGCACAGGCACGCACACTCTGGGGATAGGACTAGGCATGTTTAAGGAATAGTTTTTACAATTAAAAAAGTTTGTTGTTTGGAAGGTGTCTGCACATCTAACCACCAAGTCTGTAGCCAATTGTACAGACTTCTTTAGAAGCTTGTCTTCTGGTATCCGAGGTAGACAGCTCCCTCCCCTGAAGGGCTGAGGTTGTAAAGGTTTTTGTTCCAATAAACAATTAAGACATCCATGACCCGTGTTCCTTCATAGAGCCTTGTAGCAGGCAGCCTCTGGTTTTCACGACGTAGTGATATAGTCCAACAAAGGCACTGTCTCTAGGCTCATTCTACCTCTTCCTCATCAGTTTGGATTTCCATAACTTTTTCCTAAAATTAGAATAACATTTGTTTTAAAATGAGGTCTTGCACAGCACCATTTTTACTGCAGTGCATCTGGTCCAGGTTTTATTTTAATGCATTGAAATACTATACAAATAAGTTCAGAAAAAAAAAAACTAAGAATGAGACATTTCTCACACTCTTTAATGCTACCGAGATCTAAAATGTCAGCCTGTCATTGTACCGGGACTCCCAAGTGTCAGTGTGCCGCCCTGGCTGTCCAAGGCAAAGCTAGTGGCTGAAAAGCAGGCGTTGTCTCCTTATATGAACACAGTGCCATCTTGTGGCCAGATTGAGATTGCATTACACCCATGTCACACTAGTGTTTGCGGCATTGCCAAGAGTCCACTCATTTATAAATGACATTTATATTTTTATTCTGACAGCCAGGTAAAGACACATGCCTCATTTATTGAACTGAAAGCATTATCGTCCTTCCAAGTTATCAGGACTTTACCCCTCAACATCCACATGACTATGATGCAGCCAGTTCCATGGAGTTCAGTCTGTGCGATCTCATTTTTAATTTGGCAAAACACAGGCATAAAACTATTTAGTCCCCCTACATTACATGACCTTTTCCTCAGAATTGTGCACAGAGGCAAAAGGTAAATATCTGGTGCGTGTCCTGGCACTAAGTAAACGTGCGATTCGTTTAGTTCAGACTCAAAATTTGCATAGAATTTCCGAATCCCAATGCATCCGAATTTCAGATTCTGTCCGGATTTCATTTAAAAACTAAATTGAAGGCTTCATGGATATGTCCAAGAGTGATGCTATAAGCTCCCTCGCACACTATAGGTGCCTTAGCTTTATACACTGTGTTATCTAACCTATGGAGCCATGTCTGGCGGATGCCCACACCAAGCCACCGCTGTTTTCCTTTTTCCTCTCGTCTCCCGCTGTTATGTTTTATGCTACTTAAGTTTTGATATGAGCTGTTTGAATCCCTTTTAAAAATGCTAATACAAAACTGATTCAACACCAAATTGAATCAGACATGTGACTTTTCTGGCCAATAAGATGTGTTTTTTGGTTTAAGGCGTCTGAATCCGAATTCTGGGAGCCTCCGCTTTAGTTTCATGTATATATGGCTCCCAATGTTGTGGCAACGAACATTCGTTCGTACTACAGAATACTAATTAAATATACATAATACTAAAGCTGATGCTCCAAGACCCAAATTTAGTCCGAATTTGCGAATAGCTGCATCAAATGCCATTCAGGTCTGGAAGCCTCAGCTGTAATATGATGTATATGGCTCCCAGACCCGTACTGCTTTCTGGAGCTCAAGAATGCCATTCGGGTCCAAGAGTTTTAGTATTAATATCTGTGAATGTTTTTTGTGGTGGTGGCAACGAATATTCGTTCGCAAACTCATCCAAAACTAATGAAAATTTTGGATTTCGTCCAAATCCCAAAACTGCCCAGGAGGCAGGAAGGATGCATGCGCTTTGTGACGTCCTGACAAGTTCTATAAACTTTTACTCTTCCATTTTTGCTATTAAAAGATGTTTTGGCAAAACAAAAAATCTTGCCGCTCAGGCGTTGCAGCCATAAACCAATCCAGCTTCTACAATCAGTTAAAGTGATACAGCTCATGCAGTTCGATATGAGATAACAATTGGGTTTCTTTATCTTACCCATCCTCCTCTGCTCTGAACCCAGGGGGAGTAGTTCTCTTTGAGATATTGGATTCCAAACCCAAGGACCTTGTTCATTGGTTGATTTTCCAGTGTGGAGAGGGCAGTGGTGGCATGGAGGCACAGCGCGATCTTACTGGTCTGCTCCTCCTCCTCCGTGGTATTGCTGGGGACCGTCTCCGAAAGGAAGCACTCCGTCACTTTCTTGTAGAAGTCGTATGACCACAGCCCTTTAATTCTCTCCATGAGGGTTCTTTCATCTGTCATCTGAAAAGAGGGAGAACTGCTTTTAAAAAGGTTTCCTTGCATTTGCATGTGTAATTGATCTTCACCATAGGCACAAAAATCTTACAGGGGCAGACAACCTCAGCACCCCAGCAGCCACAGAAAGGGTGACAACGCTGCAATGATTTCACTGCCGAGGGAAGAGCGTTGTTGTTATGAGTGTTATGTTTAGTTTATATGCAACTCTGCGATTCATCTCTGTGGCACTTGTTACTTGTGTTGCGTTTCCTGCAAAAATGCACCTTGCCTACAATCCTAGCACCGGCCCAGCTCGTACTGCCATTATTTATCCACATAAAACAGTTGTCACTCCATCAAAGAGAGAGTGCATAAACAAGGACCTTCATGACGGGTTCACTGGGGAATTTTTTAATGAAAGCAGCAGCTTTCAGAAAGCAACTATTAAAAATTAGTTTACATCTACTTTTAATAAAGCTAAAACGGGAAATGTAAGCTTCGAAATCCCAAACTTCAACAGCTTGCATCTCCAACCGGTTTAGTTAGCCAATAAATGGTGCCACAGTCTCTCGGCTTTCTACATGAAGTCACAGCACCACCTATAGGCTGAGGGTTGCCACTGCGCCTCATATGGGAACAATGAATTGATAATGCATAGAACTGGGATCATCATTACAAAGTGCAAATCTCACCTGATCATTCAGTTTGTCACCTGTTGTTCTCAGTATTTGGACGATGTTGGCAATTACTTCATCTTCATCTGTGAAAGAATAAGAAGTCAGTGTCCTCAATTCTCCTAGTATTAGGTCTCATAACAGAGATAACAATAGGGCCCACTCTGCACTGCTCCTCCCTCTATAACTCTCCTCTCCTGAAATACTCTGCACTGCTGGAGGACTCTGCTCCTTCCTCCATCTAACTCTCCTGACATACTCTGCACTGCTGGAGGACTCTGTGCCTCTCTCTGTGTAACTCTACTAATAGTGATTGTTATAAAAAAAAGCTGCAGAAGTCATCAGCACCCCACAACAGCCAATCAGAATCCAGCTCACCCTGATCATATAAATAGGAATTCTAGCTGGATGCTATGTGGTATAGGGCTATGAACCTGACATTAGAATCCTTCCACTTACCATCTCCGTCATGCTGGATGCTGGAAGAGCGTTGGATCATCCGGAAGCCACTCTCCTTATCTTGCGCTTTAATCTTCCGTACAATGCGCTGCAGCGCGCTGACGATGTGCTGGGCCTTCTCTTCCTCCGGGTTCCTCGCTGTTACACAAAACATTGACACAAGTGAAACATTAGTAGGAATAAGAAGAGTGAGAAAATAATAAAAAAAAACAAAAACTAAATTCAACATTTTGGAAAAATACATTGGAGTGAATGGGGAAGGCAAAATGAAAGTGGGTGGGAACCCCGGCAATGACCTTCTCTTATTTGCTCCCTTTTGGTCTATTATTAAATATCATTGAAAGATTTCCATTATATATGTTCAGTAAGAGCAAAATAAATGCCTGTTGATCCTGACAGGAATCTTTTAAACTGTACTCTCTTATCTGTAACATTGTTTCCAGCTATCTCTCAGGACTACAAAACCCCTCCCCTCTATGATATGCAGGGGAAAAAAGAGAGGGGGAGGATAGTTTGTAAGGGCGCAACCTACTACATAGAGGAATTCCACCTTTTATACAAACATAATAAATGTACATTTCTTCATAAAATAAATATATATACATTTGGTATTTCTTTATTGGATCCAGTAAATCACAGGTGCAATGCTCTGCCTCCTGCAGACTCTTCTTCCTGTCCTTGTCCACACATTCAGGAACAAGGACAGGAGGAAGAATGAATGGACTACAAGTGTGGTAACGTCACCAGCCTTGTATACCAATGAGAACTACCCCTCTGCCACGGTGGCAAAGGACCTGTGAATGGATGGCGCGGCTGTGTGGCTGGTGACAAATTCAAATGTTTGGGGGGCGCAATCTGTCCATGTCCCATGTTACATCTTGAATATGGGTGGAACATTAAACATGGCAGAAAGATAAACAGCCTTTTAATGACTCCTGGCGGGTTGCAGAGACCAATACAACACCATTACAGACCAACAGGATTATTCAGAATCAAGGCCAAAATAGCTGATTTGGAGAAATTCTCCAATTCAGCTCACTTTCCAGTTCAGCTATGTTCTAGATTGTTCACTTCTCCTGCCTCCTCCAAACTCTTCACCCTTTTGTGAATAACCCTGTAATGGATTGATGTATAAAATTCCCACCCAGCGTATAGTTGGGTGACTGGCGTTTACCTATTAAAGCCACTAGATGGAGCCAAGGAGCACATTGCCTTTGCTCCTCGGCGCCATCTAGTGGCAGTAATGATATGTGAATAGCATTCGCTCAGCTATACGCTGGGTGGACGTTTTATACATCAACCCCCGCTGGCCGACTAGCAAGATACTGAAGCTTGGCCCAGTGGGAGATTCCTCCATCCACACAGTGTAGTGTAGATGGAGGAATGTGTTGCACTTTTTCCCATCTGACCATAGAAAATCTGCAGATAATCTATAGGGGGAGGGCCAGCTTAATACATGCG
>NW_017307529.1:364090-365470 GCF_000935625.1 Nanorana parkeri | reverse complement strand
GAGGGCCACCGTGTACCAGGGGGGGGGGGGGGGGGGGGGGGGGGGTTTATGGGATTGTTCCTGTTACATGCAGAAGAGAACTAGGAACTCTCACAAAGCAATACTCCAGCAAAAGTATGTTATCCCCACGGGAAGGGTTTGTACATTCACAAAAATAGGAGTCAACGTACATGCAGATTTGCTACACTGAACCACCTGTGTGATTAGGCTTTGATGGGAGCTGCCATATCATTACTATGCAAATAGGCTTACCCTGACGGCCTCAGAACTAGCATGGGCCTTCTCTAATGGCTGCTTCCAGCAGAGCTGGATCACACAGGTGTGTTTGTTTTGTGAGGGTCTCATGCAACCACAGCATTTCACCTACCTGCTTTCAAAAGCTTCCCTTCCTCTTTGCTCTTGGGCGGTCGGAGGCATGCGGGGGTCAGAACCTTCGGCCATTTCTTCTTTTTGTGTATGTTTTTTTCTTTTATGGGCTCCCCATTGCCTTTTTCCTCCTTTCCGTTACTGGCGGTTGTGTAGCCCCCCTGGGAGGGCATCGCCCGCTGCAGGGCCAAGTATTTGCTTGCAGAAAGTGAGCGCTGGGCATAGCCCATAAACAGCCGGTACTCCATGCCGCACTCCTCCTCCTCCTGGAGGGGAATCTCATCCATCGTGTGCTCCGGAACAGATACCATTCTGCCAAGACACAAAGAGAGTTTTCATGATGAACCCAGTCACCAAAATTTAACGACGCTCACTGAACGTACGTGTTCTCTAAGCGGATATAAACGTCACACATAATTGCTTCTCTGTATTCATTAAAACATCAATAAATGTCATTTTTTAAATGCAAGTCATGCAAGTACCTCAGTTTGACCTGGTATTAGCCTCTTGCAATCCCAGAGCTCAGAGTGGGTACAGTGCCAATGTTCTCACAGAAGAACATGTTGATGGAGGCGAGATCACAGTGACAGATAGATGAGCTCATCAGTCTGCTGCTTCTCCTCTCACCGTTAAATCACAGGATGCGGGAGAGATAAGACCTGCAAGTTTCACTTGCCGGGGGCCCATTTATATGTATTTAGAAGTTTGCTTGGACTTCTGCTTTAAACGACCTATGGCCGCATAGTAATGATCCTCTTTGTATACATGTATATTTAAAAAGGTATAACTGAAGCCGAAAGTAAGGGAAGGTTATACATTTTTTTTTCTTTTTTTGCCAGATGTCTCCGATTGGGGAGATTTACCTTCACTTCTTGTCTGATAGCCAGAACAGGAAGTGAGAGGACATTTGTCCAAAGACAAATCCCCGGTGGTCAGCAAGTTCATCAGAACAAGTATTCACTTCTCATCTATTCCTGTTATGGAGACAACACACACTTTTGGGATTCAGTGAAG
>NW_017307529.1:362890-363162 GCF_000935625.1 Nanorana parkeri | reverse complement strand
AAAAAAACAACATTTTGGGGAATAAGGAAAGGAAAAAAAAAAAAAAAAAAAAAGGAAGGAGAGAAAAAGGAAAGGAAGGAAGATTTTGGCTTCAGTTTCACATGACATTATCTCTGGCCATAAATAAACATGGTTTATCCTATTAGAACAGCCACCTGCCTGCTGTCTATAATCCTTCCATGGATGAAAGTGATTGTATATCGGTTTTGTATCAATTATCTTTCTATATTTCTCACGGTCAGGACAAAAATTTTTATACATACATTATATAT
>NW_017307529.1:335789-362841 GCF_000935625.1 Nanorana parkeri | reverse complement strand
TATATATATAAACACACAAAAATAAGTTTTTGGGAAATATCAATATTTGTGCTCAGGTCACTATGAAGTGTTACCTATTATGTATGCTCATTTTCCATTACTAGATGGCGCTCTTGGCTCTTTGCATTACATTGTACAGTTACTCCTTGTGGTCTGCTAATAAAAGCCTCACTAGCCCAATGTGTAATCTACCCAGACTTGTAAATGAGCACTGGCCCAGATATCCTGTTTTAGGGTGACTCCTTTCCCTTGCAGGGTCCTATGGAGCCACCCTTGTGTGTGCTAGTAAGCTGTGCGTGTCTTCAAACACACAATGAGGTGGAAACGTTTGTTAAGCTAAGACTCCATTTTGTATTCATGTTCAAGACTCCATTTTGTTATACAGAAGTCTCAAGTTTTGTAGACATTAAAAAAGGAGAACTATGGGGGGTAAGTGTTTCCCCATAGTTCTCCTCAGAGTCACGGGAGGACATAAACTAGCATTCTCCCGTCACCCAAAGCTCAGTATATAGGGAGCTACAGCTCGTGGTATACCGAGACCGCCGCAGTCGGGACGGATCTCGACATTACTGTCGAGATCCACCCAGCTGCGTGAGTGACAGCTGGCTCTGCCTATCTTGAGGCAGAGTCAGCTGTACCCGCCCCTCCTGTTCCTCCAGTCAGAGCTGGAGGATCGGACAGGGGAGGGGGGGAATCCCTGCACGGAGCCGTGAGTGACAGTCACAGCTCTCTGCAGGGAGATGATCAAGAAGTGAGCAAGCGACGCTATGCGTTCGCTCACTTCCCGAGCTATTTGAGCCGACCTGTTTCATTGTCACAGGTCGGCTCGAACTATGAGGCGGAGTGATTTTCACTCACCTCATAGTTCGCCTTTAAGGGCCCAGTCCAATCATCAAGGATGCGTTCGGCCTCTGGAACGCAACCCGGTCGGCTCACTTTGTTTTGGGGCGGGAGGGGGGGGCGCATTTTTTAAAGCATTTTTTGCATTTCTGCATTGCAAAAAATATCAAATTAAAGGGCTGGCGATAGGTGCGGGTACAGCCTACCGGTGCAGACTGCCAGAGAAAAAAGCCCTGACTAATATTTTCTTTGTTCAACCTGCGGGCAGAATAAAGAAAATATAACAGATTCCTCGAGGAAATCTTCCACTTCCTGCAGCCGCTGTCACAATACCCAAACAGAGGCGGCAGCAAATTTTCTGTTGGCTCTGTTCGTGCAAATATTTTCCGATCAGCTGATTGAGGGATGCCGGCCGAAAGGGTGCGGACAGCGGCACCCACTGTGTAAATATCAGCCTGCTCATCATGAACCAGACAAAACTCACATCGGTGGTGGTGGTGCACGGCCATTCCTAGTTGGTGGAGTAAGTAGTCAGGATGATTCTAAACCGAATAAGACTAACCCATTACACAAGGCCCATCCATCCCACTTTCCTGGGATGAGTAAAATTGGGTGTTGCTTCAGTGAACTTTTGGCAAAAATCCCCATTCAGTGATCTGCATTGGAGGAAAGGTGGTTGGGGGGGGGTAAAATATATATATATTTATTTTTTTGCAGATTGTGCAATCAGCTTCTGTCAAAAAAAAAAATCCCTCACTGACTCTAACCCTGCCAGTAACCCTAATCCTTATAGTGACCCGATCCCCAGCGCTAATCATAATGCTAAAATTGACTGTTTGTTTATAAACAAAAGTCATGTGTGTCATGCGGATCACATGGATTCGTATAGAAACAAAGCGATTCATCACCAGTCACCAAGCGGCCATGGCTTTGTCCAACCTTTATATTATTGCATTTGTAATTATTAAAAAAAAAAAACAGTATAAAGATAATGGTGAGAAAACAAAAACACTTATGGGATTAGGCAGTCTTTTTTATGTGTAATATTTAAAATAGAGGACGTGGCAGGAGTGCTTCTACTTTGTCTACACCAGGGGTAGCCAAACTTTGCCCCTCCAGCTGTGGTGAAACTACAGATCCCAGCCTGCATCTGTCTCTGAAGGTTATGCCTTTGGCTGTCATACTCTTACCAGTGTCGTCACTAGGAGGGGGAGTGCGGTCTGCACCTGGGTGACGCCATTGGAAGGGTGACACCAAAATGACTGACAGTCATTTTGGCGTCACCCCCTCTGAAAAGTCAGGCACTTGGTCATGAACTGAGAGGCCGACAGTTGCACAAGAAAGGAGGGGAGCTCTCTCTCTGCCAGCATCTATCACCAAGATAGCCGCCGGCAGGCATCACCAAGATGGACGCGCATGCACTCGACATCATAACGCAGTTGCGTTACGCACATGCACAATGAAGTCACGAGCAATGACGTCACGTCGGGGGTGTCACCCGGTACCCACTCCAGGTGACACCCGGCCTCAGGATGCCCCTGACTCTTACAATGCCTCATGGGATTTGTAGTTCCACAACAGGGCTGCAGTTCTACACATTTTGTGCTACATGGCATCCCTCTTTCTCACCCCAGAGAGTTGGGAGTCATGGACTTGAAACATTCACCACCAGGCCTATCCCACAGGAGGCATAAAAAAAAAAACCTGTCATGGCTGCTGCTCTATTTCCCATGAACCCCAATTCCTAGGGACACGTAGCTGGTGCTGTGCTGAATACAAAACTCATCTCGGAAAAATTCAGCAACCAATAAAACATCTTTCTTTTGAATGTTTAAATATTAGTCCTTTTCTGAACAGTCCACTCTGCAAAACATGACAATAATCATTGGAATCATTGACAGAACCAGATAGACGAGTCCTACCCCCAACCCCTCCCCCAACAATACATTCCACTGTGCCGACAACAAACTGCCTTACCCTTTCACATGTCTGATATGTATCTCTCCCTGCGTAAAATTCACTACATAAGATGATTACATTGTCATAAAGTTCCCTGTCAGTGCAGAAGCTGGGGGAGGGGTGCATTAGCATAGGCTCTGCTGCAGGTAAAAAAATTGCAGCGGAGCCCCCTGCAGCTGGGAATACAAACTATTGCTCGGGCAGTCTGAGCAAAGCTTAAACAGTGGTGACGATTGATGGGCTGGGCAGGGACTACCTGAGAACTTGCTATATCAATCAGCGTGTGGCCTAAAAGGTGCCAGACCAGTGCAACAGCCAGGTAGGAAAAGACTAGGTGTATCAGATCAGCTTCGCAGCAGGTCTATGACAAGCCACTGGACACAATCATAATACAGTTCTATATAGAACACTACAACCTCCAACATGACACAATTATATATAGAACACTACAACCTCCAACATGACCCACCACTGGGCACGATCTTAATACAGTTCTATATAGAACACTACAACCTCCAACATGACCCACCACTGGACACAATCATAATACAATTCTATATAGAACACTACAACCTCCAACATGACCCACCACTGGGCACGATCATAATACAAATTATATATAGAACACTACAACCTCCAACATGACACGATCATAATACAGTTCTATATAGAACACTACAACCTCCAACATGACCCACCACTGGACATGATCATAATACAATTCTATTACACTCTATACATAGAACACTACAACCCCCAACGTGACCAAGCACTGGACAGGATCATAATACAATTCTATTACACTCTATATAGAACACTATAACCTCCAACATATTGGATAGCATTTATAGAATACTGCAAATTGGAGCCAGATTATTAATCACTCCTCTATTTATTATGATTCACCTTCAGACTATGGAGGATATAAATATGCAAAATTCTGGGGCAGTCACATGACCATGTGTCCAGGAAATCCACCCTATATAAGAAAACATGTTTCTTGGACCTGATTTCCGGGAAGAAGCTCGCTCCCTCTTCCTTATTGATAAATTAAACATTGATGAGAGTTAAAACACACAAAATAGGAATTTCAAGTGAGACAACTTGGAACCTCAAACTTTAGATCTGTAATAAAGTTTCTGGCCAAAGATCAAATACATTTTGCAACTTTTTTATATATTTTTTTTTTTAGTTTGCAAGCTTTTAGTAATGAGAGGATCAGCCAGCGTGAAAATGATATCTAAAAAGGAGAGATCTATAGAAAATGTAGAAATAAAATGTATTTCTTTACATGCCTAGATGTGAATTGGCCCCCAAATCTATGCCAGGAAAAGCTGTGATATTGAAGGGACATTCTAATGACTTCATGTCAATGGAAGGGCACTGCGCTTAGCCCCGCCCCAGCCTGAAATGTGTCATTTGTGGGAAAATCAGGATGAATGTCATGACTTTTCTTGTTCAGCCCCGTGGGGCCAAACGCAAAAAAAACCCCTGCTCGATTCCCCCATTCACGGTAAACAAGAGTGGATGGAGGAAACTTCCCTGCCGTCTCTTCTATATTGACAGCCGGCACCACTGCTATTGTGCCTGCAGTGCGGTCTGGTGCGATCAAAATGCTGCAAGCTCTATTTTGATCAAACCGGACCGCACTGCAGGCACAATGTCCCGCTCTGCCGATCGCATTGTGGCCGCAGCGTGTGGCTACGGTGCCATTCACTTCAATGGCCCGCCACGCCCACTCCAGCCCGGCAAAAAAGTGAGCCGGCCACAATGCGGGCAGTGCGTTCCGGTCCAATTCTGACCGGAATGCACTGCCCTATGGTGTGAACGAACCCTCAAAACAGGGACTGCAGCTAATTGTCAAGTGGAATATTATCAACTGGGAAATTGTTCAGCCGTCAATTTTCCACCCACTCCTTTGACAAATTGAGCCCTGTGGTGCCGCCAGGGATCCAATTTCTAATGACAACTTTCCCTTGGACACATACAGCAAAAATAAAAAAAAACTGATGGGGTTCTAGCTCAACCCTATTCCTTTCAAATAAGCTAAAAATACATGATACATGCACTATAACAAACTTTTGTTAGTGAAAAGGAACAGAAAAAAGCAAAGAATAAGTAAAAATAATGAAAAGAAAACAAAAAGACAGACAGAGAAAAGGTGGGTGGCAGTAGTGGGTGGTAAGGGGGAAAGCTGACCATACACGTATTTCCTACTAAAATTGGCCAACATTTGATACATGTAGGGCCAGCTTTACCCCTTACCACCCCACTTTTCTCTTTAATAATAATAATAATAATATTATTATTATTCAGGATTTACATAGCCGCAACAATTTGCATGGTGCTTTACAAAGTATGGGGAGACAGTACAGTTATAACACAATACCAGACAAGAGGATTAGATGGGTCCTGCTCATCAGAGCTGAAATTTTCAGATGGCAGCCCCATCGTGCCCCCATTATCACAAGGTTCAATCAGCCTGTAGTGAAAAACAACACCTGGACAAACTGCGGTAATCGACCGCACATATTTTTGTCTGCGCATGAGCAGTGTAAATCATACGAATTTTGACGTACGGAAACGCCACCAACCTTGCGAAAATTGTACGATCCACCAAAGTTTTCTAAGCTGCTGGTTAGTCAAAATTCGATCGATTGTACAGTATTTGCGGTTGTACACTGCCCTACAGCCTTACGAATATATCGGACGGAAAAACACGATCGCATACGAAAATCGGCCGATATTCATAAGGTGTATGGGCAGCTTACGACTTATTGCCTTTATTTCTGCTTCTCTCCTTCCACTAACAGGGTTTGCTAAAGTGCATCTATAGTCCACAGGTAGGCAATTTCGCACTCCACCTGTTGTGGAACTACAAGTCCCATGAGGCATTGCAAGACCCTGACAGCCACAGGCATGACTCCCAGAGGCATGGAGGAATTTGTAGTTTCACCACAGCTGGAGTGCCGAGGTTGCCCAACCCTGATATAGTGAAAACTTTCTTTAAAGTTTTTGAAAGAAAAGACTGTATTATGATCATGGTCAGTGGGTGGTCATGTTGGGGGTTTGGTTAGAACCCGTCAGTTTTTTGGGGTTTCTTTGCTGTCTGCGTCCCATTGGGGAGATGAAGGGAAATTCCCTCTTAAGCAGTTGTCACCACAACAGGTGTCCCCATTGAAAACTCGCCGGATGCAATACGGAGCTCAGAATAAGGACACATGACGTTTGGAGAGACACGTCCTATTTTGAGATCCAGAATCTAAGCAGTTTGTAATCTCCTCTCTGACACATTGTATACAAAGCATTGATCGGTTACCTGTTTCCTGTCTACGTGGACTCTCGCCTTCTCTCCTTCCAGTGGATCAGGAAAAGTTTCAAAAAAGTTGTGACACGTTAAATCTTCCAAAGAACGTGGAAAGTTTCCTCTCTCTCCTTAGAGTAATCGAATGAGACTGTGCTCACCCCAAATGCTCCAGCTCTGAGTGTGAAGTAGGCTGTGTTTAATTGGCAGATGTACCTTGTGTTCCTCCGGCCCACGGGGCGTTTCCCCTAGTCAGAAGATGGTGAGTCAGCAGTATAAACTGACACAGGGCTGACATCAGGGAGAGTCCCTCAGAGTATGCATGTTCACTGTGTGTGATGCAAGAGGGAAAACACCATCGGGGTCCCAGCTAAGACCCTCCCTGGCCAGTCCGGGCCCACCCATCTACCCCGTGCGCTATGACGCTTAGCCAAAAATATACCACGCAGGAAGTCAACATAGCTAAATAAAGCAATGGCTTATCAGACATTGCGTGTCACCAGGTCAAAGCCCAGACAGTTCAAAAAGTTTAAAAGCTTACCTGCAATGTTTTACATTTCCGTAAATTATTTTTTATATTGACTAGTAATGTGCCTCTTAAAGGGTTATTAAACCCTCGCATGTTTTTGCATATATAAAGGATCTTGGGGCAGACCGCATGCGCAGTTCAGATGGTCGCCCGGGAGATGAGGAGAGACACAAGGTAAGTCTATGGAGCAGCGTGCACCCGCACAGACACCGTGGGACATCAGAGAAGAGGGGGACAGAGGAGTCAGCGCTGGATCGGAGACCCGGACCAGCGCTGGAGGAACAGCTGAAAAGGACAGGAAAGCAGAAGAAGAAGATCGGATTAAGAGACATCATTTAAAGGGTTTCTACACCCTCAGCTTTTTTTTGCATATATCTACTACTAGCAAGAAGTAGATATATGCAAAAAGTTATTTAAAAAAAAAAAAAATGCTTTAACAGCGGTTTAAACTTACCTGTGTGTTCCCTGCGCGCTCCCGTCCGAAAATGTGAAACTGCTCGGGCGGCGCAGTTCACATTTTCAGCCGGGACGCGAGGAAAGACACAAGGTAAGTCTATGGACGCGTGCACCCGCATGCAGACACCATGGGAGAGTACGTGCCAGCAAGCACAGAGGAGTCAGCGCTGGATGGGCGATTCGCCGCAGCGCTGGAGAGAAGGCTGAAAACTACAGGAAAGAAGAAGAAGATCGGATTAAAAGACATCATTTAGGGAAAGTGCTTTAATTAACGTCGGGGTGAGGGGAAAAAGAATTTGCCTTTAATGTCACTTTAAGGTAAGTCTTTACACTAACATTGGGGGGGACTTTTGACTTTAATGTCACTTTAAGGCGCCATTCACTCCCAGGCATAGCAAGAACGCTTGTCGCGTTCATGCGCGTTTGTTTTCCACGCATCCGCATTGGTTTCAATGGGTCCTTATACACACGACAAACACAGAAAAGTAGCACATGTAGCAAAATCTGCGACCATGCATGCCACGTCTTTTTCTGCATTTGTGTGCATTTTAGCACGCATGAACGAGGAGAAGGGGCGTGCGTGTTACCGGCCGCCTTTGGGATGCCATTAACTAGTAATTGTGCACTTGGTGTGAACGGAGGCTCCGTTCACACCTAGGCTACACGTAGCGGGAACTTGTGTCAAACGTGCAAAAAACGCGGTCTTTGACGCGTGTTTACTAAACGCACAAACGTGAAATGCATTTGCATTGCCATTGCTTGGAAATGGCATCCCAAACGCAGCTGGGAATACGTGCGCTCCTCCTTTGCGAGCGTTAAAATGTGCACAAACACAGGGGCACCAATAATAACCCCCAGCACTGGTGTCAGGGGCAACAATAATAACCCCCAGCACTGGTGTCAGGGGCACCAATAATAACTCCCAGCACTGGTGTCAGGTGCACCAATAAAAACCCCCAGCACTGGTGTCAGTGGCAGCAGCGCATTACTGTATGTTGTGGTTTACTGTAATTCAGGTTCATTCAAAATGAATGGCGCTGCAATGTCTTGAAGAATACAGTATATAGTAGTTTTACCTCCCAGTATCACATTGCATACATGTGGACAAGCTAATAACACAGCTTTCTTTTAAACTTCCCCCTGTGCTTTCCAGCCATGTCTTTCCATCCTCCTGTAGAAATCTCTTTACATTATACTAGAAGGGAGGGCAGGAAGAACTTCTCTCCGGGGGGCAATGGAAATAAACAACTCTGCCTAAAAATCTATATCTGTAACCACAGGGAAGTCACTAAAAACAAGAACCGAGCTATGAATATAATAATAGAATGTGTAGAAATCGATAATGTCAAGAATGTGGAAATTCCCTTTTGTAATTGGGGGAAAAAACAGATACTGTATGACTTCATTTTTGCCCATTTGCTGTAACTGAAAAAACATTGGTGTCAGTGGCAGCAATAATAACCCCCAGCATTGGTGTCAGCGGCAGCAATAATAACCCCCAACATTGGTGTCAGTGGCAGCAATAATAACCCCCAACATTGGTGTCAGTGATAGCAATTATAACCCAGAACATTGGTGTCAGTGGCAGCAATAATAACCCCCAACATTGGTGTCAGTGATAGCAATTATAACCCAGAACATTGGTGTCAGGGGCAGAAAATATAACCACCAGCATTAGTGACAGTGGCAGTAATGATAACCCCCAGCATTGGTGCCAGTGCCACCAATAATAACTCCCAGCATTGGTGTCAGTGCTACCAATAATAACCCCCAACATTTGTTGTCAGTGCCACCAATAATAACCCCCAGCATTGGTGTCAGTGCTACCAATAATAACCCCCAGCATTGGTGTCAGTGCCACCAATAATAACCCCCAGCATTGTTGTCAGTGGCAGCAATAATACCCCAAAATTGGTGTCAGTGCCACCAATAATAACCTCCATCTTTGGTGTTAGTGGCATTACTGTGACCCCACACACCCTGTATCGCTGGTCAGTGCTGTTAACTCTTAACCTCCCCTACTGGCATCACTGATAACAGTTGTTATCCTTCCCCCCACCCCATTGATGATAAGTGTTATCACCCCCCACACACCCTGCATTGCTGGTCAGTGCAGTTAACCAGCCCCCCACCCCTTGCATTGGTGGCCAGTGCTTAGCTGGGGTTTATTATGTACATCTAACAGTTGGGTATATTGGCAGCCTCCAGTACTGAATGGGAGTCTCGCTGTTCCGGTTAAACTGTAAGTTCACCTTCCAAAGTAATTTGGGAAAATTGAATTACCCGCTCACATCTGGCCCCATCTCCCCACTCCACTATAGACATGTGCACCAGCAAAAAAATGGTTCAGTTTAGTTTCGTTTTGAAAAAAAAAAAAAATTTGTTTAGTTTCGTTTTTCGGATTCGGTTTTTGGACGAAATTCGTTATTGGAAGAATTTCGTTGCAGCAAAATGATGCGGGCTATGGACCCGCTGATCGCCTATATGTGAAACACCCGGTACCGGGTGTTCGCATTGGACGGGTCTTTTCTGCCCGTGCGTGCCCGCTAGGGGGCGCGCGCGAGCAGAAAAAAAATGCCGTCTGGCGACGGCAACCCGTCAATGCAGCAGTGCCGTCCATCCGTTTTTCTACTACGGGCGGACGGCAAGAGGTTAACCATAGAATTGTTGTAGAGGGAAAATGTTGTCATTTTGTTGCATCGAAATTCGTCCAATAACGAATTTCGGGAAATCGGGAATTTCGGATTCGTTTGCATTCGTCTTAGCTGTAATTCGGATGCATCTGAATCTCCGAATTTCCGAAAATTCGTCCGGAACGAACCGAAACGCACATGTCTACTCCACTATTCTCACCTTTTGGGGAACCACTCCGCCAGTATTGGTGTACTATCCATACCCCGTACTGCCGTCCAGCAAAGCCCTGTGCTATAAATTTTGCTCACAAATTGCAAGCATTCATTGGTCAGTTTGGTCACCTGATCGTGCTGACCAATGAGAAGCGCTTCTCATTGGGGGGAGGGGAAGGAGCTTCACTGAAAGGTAAGTATAGCGGGAAGGGGGGCCACATTTTAGCAGGTAAATCAATTTTTCCAACTACTTGGGAAAGGGAACCTCCCCTTTAATTCTTGTTACATTCACATTAGGATGATCCATTGCTCTGCATTTAGGCGCACACGAGATAACACACATGCGGCCTGTTTAATTATCGGCTTCCAAAGCACCCCCAATGGACTCAAAATCAGATCTTCACCTTGTTGTTAATGCAGCACACCGCAGTGCATTACCGTGCGTTGTGGTTCACTATAATGCAGCTTTATTCTGTGTCAGGGTGTCGTTGAAAATTAATGGCACTGTAACGTCCTAATGCATATATAGTATTTTTCCATGGCGGGTTTTGATGCGCGTTACTGCAACACATTAGTGTGGACAAGCCATTAATCCAACTTCTGCTACAAGTCCAGACTCTTCTTCTAAAAGTCCCCCTATGCTTTCCAGCCACGTCCTTCCATACTCCTGTATAGGTTTCTTTACATTAAACCGGAAGACAAGACAAAGCAGCAGAAAGTAGACTAACGTCTGTCCGGGGCAATGGAAGTAAACAACCATTCATATTTGTAACCACAGGGGGAAGTTACAAAAGACGAGCTGTAGATGGTATAACAATGGGTAGAAATCTTTAGTGTCAGGAACAGAGAAAAACCCTTTTTTTGTAACTGGAGGAAAAAACAGATATGACATCATTTTTGCTAATAAAGTGGAACTAAAAAACTTTTGTACGATCCGGATTGAAGAAACACACAGAGAAGGTTTGTGATGAGATAAATGCCTCTTTTGCTGAACAATAAGTCCACAGAAAGGAAACAAGAACCTGCAATGTCCATACAGGAAAGACTTAAAACAATGACAGATTGTAATACAAAGTGTCCTAATAGTGCTAAAAATCCCAGAGATTATGATACAAGATGACCTAACAGTAAAAATCACCACATCACATGACCAGAACTCCCCGATCCAATGGGATTAAATCACCACATCAAGTGACTAGAACTCCCCAATCCAATGTGTTTAGATAACCACATCACATGACGAGAACTCCCCGATCCAATGTGTTTAGATCACCACATCACATGACCAGAACTCCCCGATCCAATGTGTTTAGATCATCACATGACCAGAACTTCCCGATCCAATGTGTTTAGATAACCACATCACATGACCAGAACTCCCCGATCCAATGTGTTTAGATCATCACATCACATGACCAGAACTCCCCGATCCAATGGAATTAAATCACCACATCAAGTGACTAGAACTCCCCAATCCAATGTGTTTAGATCACCACATCACATGACCAGAACTCTCCGATCCAATGAAATTAAATCCCACAGTGTCACATGATCTGATTTTTCCCTGACCACTTCTAAAGGGAATAGAAATTCCACTATTCATGGTCAAATATGGGGAAAACTAAATATAACTCAGAAGCCCGATGCAGACCAACGTGAGCTCTGTTTTTCATGTTAAAGCTCAAATCCAGGAAAAAAAACCCAATATTTGCACTTTGCTATGTGAAACTTAAAGTGCAATTGAATTCATTAGTTTTGGATGGAGTGGAGAGAGCTCAAAACCCCTATCAGGTCTTTATTGCTCTCTGTGTCCCCGTTAAGGATATTCACCCTCTCTATTTGTCCTGGTGACCATTTTCACTGAGAAAGAAAATCAATGGGTTGTCACCAGAAAAGGAATAGATGGGAAATCTTCCAATGGGGACACTAGTTCTGGAGACCCTGCTGACCACCGGGGAAATTTGTTTTCTTTGGAGGCATTTCGTCACACTTTCTATTGTGGCTATCAAACAGGAAGTGAAGGGAAATCTCCCCAATAGGACAAAGATAGCAAAAAAAAAAAAAAAAAAAAAGCTGATGGGTTATAACCCTCCCTTATTCAAAAACTAAAAAAAAACTGTTTTGATTTCAAGTGAAAATAATTCCAATAATTCCCCCCCACCGCCCGCCCCCCAATGCTAGTGTAAAGACTTACCTTGAATGATGCCTCTTGATCTGATCATCAGTAGTTTTCAAGAGTCCCTCCAGCGCTGGTGGCGGTCTCAGATCCAACGCTGACTCCTCTCTCTTCCTGGTACTTCCTGTCCCACGGTGTCTGTGCGGGTGCACGCTGCTGCATTGACTTACCTTGAACTGCGCATGCGCCCGCCCCATGATCCTTTGCGCCTGCCCGAGAATTATCAGATCTTCGGACCGGAGCGTGCAGCGGAGACACAGGTAAGTTTTACCCTTTTGAAAATGTTTTTTTTAATGTTTTTGCATATATCTACTGCTTGCTGTATGCAAAAACATGGGAGGCTTTGATAACCCTTTAAGTTCTATTTAAATTAGCCCTAATGATGTGTCTCCATGGTGGATTCTGGTAGGTAAAATCTGCAGAGGTAGCCCCACTTAATTTTGGTACTAGTTATAGTTCCTCTTTAATATACATTCATTTTGAAACCGCTGTATGCCACAGACTTCCGGCTCTGAAACTCACCCACCACTGCCGGCTCTAGTACACTGTGTACAGTGATGGCTATGTAAGTCGTTCGTATTCCACCTGGTGCTTTCATAAAACGTCTTGTATTCTTTTCAGGATATGAAATGTTCTGTTACTGGAGGAGGGGAGATCAGTGGTGTGTTTTGGTTTTGTGCTGCCCTAGGCCAGACTACACTCAGGCAGCCCCCCAACCTATATTTGCCTCACCCCATTCTCTTTAAGACATTTTGTGTAATCTGTCCTGTATACATCACACGCGCTGTATACAACTTCTGACAGGTTGCGTTATTAGCAATGCAGAACACCACAAGCTATAGAGGACTACAAATTCCAGCAATACAATATACAGCAATGCAGAATAATATGAAGCTACATACTGTGTGTTCCCCTGGGATGGCAGCCTGATGTCTCCAGAGTCTCAGGTGGGCTGTGCGGGTTCTCAGGTGGGCTGTGCGGATTCTCAGGTGGGCTGTGCAGGTTCCCAGGTGGGCTGTGCAAGGTCTTAGGAAGCTGTGCGGGCTCTCAGGTAGGCTGTGTGTTGCTCTGGGATGACGGTCTGATGTCTCCAGGGTCTCAGGTGGGCTGTGCAGTCTCTCTGGAGGCTGTTCAGGGTCTCAGGTGGACTCTCAAATGACTGTGTGGCATTTCAGGTGGGCTGTGTGGGGTCTAAGGTGGGCTGTGTGGGCTCTCAGGTGGCTGTGCGGCATCTCAGATAGGCTATATGAGGTCTCAGGTGGGCTGTTTAGGGTCTCAAGTGGCTGTGCGGCATCTCAGGTGTGCTGTGTAGGGTCTCAGGTGGGCTATGTAGGGTCTCGGGATGCCTGTGCGGGGTCTAAGGAGGGCTGTGCAGAGTCTCAGCAGGGCTGTGCAGGGTTTTAGGAGAGCTGTACAGGGTTTCACCAGGGGTCTGGATGGTCTTGTGGGCAGGTGCTGAGGGCAGCATGGTTCCACAAGAAGGAGATGTGCGGTCGGTACTGTCCCCAGAAGGCTGCCATGAGGTCCCCAGCAAGCGCAGCACCTTACAGCAGATGCTTGTGTTTCAAAATGTAAAGGGCCAGTTTCGGCGCTTAGTATCAGGCCATTTTCATTAATACGAGGACTAGTGAATATGCCCAGTATCGGCACCAGTATCAGTGTCGATATTGTTAATGGCAGGTGGCGCTCTGCCTCACTGGTTTGGGGGCAGCGTTTTTTGTCTTTTGTTTTTTTACCTTACTGTACAACTGGTAACAAATTGTTGAGTGCGTTTGTCGTTTGTTTTGCTTTAGCGTTTTTTGTCGCCCCCGTGAAAAGGGCCGCCCAAGGCAAATACCTTGTTTGCCTTGCAGCAGATACGCCTCTGGGGGTGATTGTGACATTCATCCACCCCTCCGCCAATCACAGATCACTATGTTACCATTAGACGATTTTCCCTTTATTCCTGTTCTGGAGATGACTGCAAAATGTGGAATTTCCCATCACTTTCTTATTCCATATAAATGGTCACTAAGACACATAATAATGGGAAAACCCCAAATTGTCACCAGAACAGGAATAGAGGTTAGGGATTCCAATGGGGACCCCAACAGATGAACAGCTAAGTGTGTGGTTAGGAGCGCCTAATACAAACTCTGACTCTGCATGTTAAAGAAATCTTTATTTGTTAGAAACAAACAAATACAGCCAAGGTGTTTCAGTGGAAAGGACTCCCCCCTTCTTCAGGGTAACATGTAAAGAACAATAAAAATGAACTATATTGTGAATGAAAACAGTAGTCATAGTAGTGACGGCTAAAATACATCGGTGTTACCGTAGTAATTAGTGATAGTGGTTCCCATTCAGCAAAATGAATCGATAAAAAAAATGATGAAAATATAGCATTAGCATCTACATAAATTTACATATGTTGTGTCTCCAGGACAGGAACTGGAGGAAATCTCCCCAGCAACAAAAACATTAGAGGGGTTTGAACCTTTCCTTAAAGGAGAACTATGAGGTGAGTGAAAATCACTCAGCCTCATAGTTCGAGTCGACATGTGACAATGAAACTGTCACACGTCGGCTCAGTAGATCGGGAAGTGAGCGAACACATACCGTCGCTTGCTCACTTCTCTGTCTCAATATTTTTTGAGGTTGCACAGTCTTAATCGTGCTTTATGACTACAGCAGGTGTAATATCTGTGTACTAAGACTAGACTGGCCTCCCCACCAGTTCAATGTGGGAAACATCATTAACCAAGAGTGGAGTAATGTCCCCTAAGAGCATATAACATGATAAGTGGGGATAGAAAAGTCCTAAGAGTGATAGTAACGACTGGTGTACCTACATCACTCGAAAGGGAGGGAGGGGGTTGGGGGGAGGTCTATAGTTTGCTACCGCCGTTCATCTCCATGAGTAGCGATCCGATCCCAGCAGAGAGCCGTGACCCGCAGGGATTCCCCCGCTCCCCGCTACGATCCTCCAGCAGCTGGGTGGATCTCAACAGCATTGTCGGGATCCGTCCCGGCAGCGGTGGTCTCAGTATACCATAAGCTGTAGCTTGCGATATACTGAGCTTTGGGTCACGGGAGGACGCTAGTTTTCGTCCTCCCGTGACCCTTAAGAGAACTCTGGGGAAAAACACTGACCCCCCATAGTTCTCCTTTAATAAATTAGGATGTGTGACAAGATAGGGTAGACTGTAGACCAGGTGTAGGCAACCCCAACACTCCAGCTGTGATAAAACTACAATTCCCATCATGCCTCTGCCTTTGGGAGTCATTCCTGTGGCTGGCAGAGTCTTGCAATGCCTTATGGGACTTGTAGTTCTACAACAGCTGGAGGGCCGAGGTTGCCTACCCCTGCTGGACAGCAATGCTGCTGCAGTCAAGAAACCGCTCCAAGGGATTCTTTAAATTCTCCTACTGTCCTGGTATAAATTCCAGTGCACGCTCAGGGATATAAGATCCCCGGAGCACCCATAGCGGAGTGTTTCTTTATTTGCAGCTTAAACAAAGGCTAAAAACAGCGAAATGTTTATTCCGGCCAATGGCGACTTCCCGCGCAATCAGCACAATTTTCCGAATACCTTGAGAAAGTGTTCTGATTGCACAGGAAACCGCCAGCTGGACAAACTTTTTATTGTTTGTAACCTTTGCTCAAGCTGTTAATGAAGAAACATTATGCTCCAATCTTATCTTCCTTGGATTCTTTTAACTCTTCCCTAAACTATCCAAAAAAAGAAAAAAATGTTTTATTTAGACTTGCACTAAGAATTGCAGGATACACCCGCGCTGTAAACTCCGGAGCTTCGGAGGAAGGACTATTGCACGTTATATATTTCTGGTTGTGCCATAGCAAAGCAAAGACTTGATCCTTGTAAAGTGCAACCACGTCCTGTGATCTTAAAGAAGAACTCCGGGAAATCACCCTTTCATTGGGGCTACCCCAGCACTATGAGTGTTCGTTTTGTCTAGGGGGGCTTTTCAGATGTTCGGCCGGGAGACGAGGAGAGGCACAAGGTAAGTCTATGGACAGCTTGCACTCGCACAGATTACGTGGGACAGGAAGTGCCAGCTAGCACAGAGGAGTCAGCGCTGGATCGGAGACCCGCCCCAGCGCTGGAGGGACAGCTGAAAAGTACAGTAAAGAAGAAGATGATCGGATCAAGAGGCATCATTTAAGGTAAGTCCTTACAGCAGGATTGGGAAGGGGCAAAAAAAAAAGTTTGATTTTAATGTCACTTTAAATAAAGCAGATTTATTCACCTGATCCTCAGCGGTCAGCGCTCACCTCTCTCCCCCTCTGCGCTGGATATGCAATGTCTCTCAAAGTCCTTTCATCTAATGCAAGCCAATGGACCTGCATAAGATGTGATGACGTCAGCGGTCTTTAGACCACGGGTGCCCGGGGGAGAAGAGACTGCAGGGACTAGTACAGCAGCCCTGCAGGACAGAGGAACAGGTGAGTATATATTATTTGAGCCCCTTAGGCGAAATGAGCACTTAACCCTTGCTGGACTGGGGTAGCCCCACTGTAAAGATGCCCATACACCTTATGATTATCGTACGATTTTCGTATGCCATCGACTTTTCGGCCGATAATTGTATGTGTGCATTGCAGTGTCCGACCGACTGCACTGTACAATCGTACGACTTTTGACGGTCAAGCATGTTTGAAAACTTTGCTAGATCGTACGATTGTCGTAAGGTTGCTGGCGTTTCTGTCCGTCAAAAGTCGTGCGATCTACACTGCGATTGCGCTAACGAGAATACGGCAAATCAATTACCGCATTTCGTCCAGGTGCTTTTCGTTAATTACGGCTAAATTAATCTTGCGATCATCGGGGCAGGATGGGGCTGCCGTACGAAAATCGATCAACGGACGAAAAGTTCCGATAATCGTAAGGTGTATGGGCACCTCTAGGGTACGTTTTTTAAATTCCCAGAGTTCGTTTTTCAGATTCTTTCTATGGCTGTGAAACGATTTAGCAGGTCGTTGTTTTTCGATCGGCTTTTTGAACAAATCGGGTAATTCACAAAATGCGCATCTGATTATTTTTTTCAAGGTATCTAGCGAAGTGTATGAAGGCCGACTTATCCTCAATCCCTCTTCTAGGTATTTAGTTCTCTCGAGTAATGAATCACGCTGGGAAATTCTCCTTTTGGGATGACGCCACACGCCGTCATCTGAGTTACAACAAAATACGACTGTCGTTTGATTTGTTCTTCCTTGTACGACGAATAACATTCTTTTCTGGTGCTTTTTAGACATGTGACGATGCTAAATCATGTGTCATGCCAGAAAAAAGCAAGTTAGGACAAGTGCAGCGGTTTCGCTGAAATTGATTTTGCCTCTTTTTTTGTAACTGGCCTCAGATTTCAATAGCTTACAAGTGAATCTTGCAAGAAAAAAATGAACATGGCCCTATTCACAGAAAAAACAATATGATTAGAGTTCATGGAGATGTAAATCCAATCACTAAAATCTCATATGATCTTTAACACGGTCATTTCAAAAGACATTTTCAATGTTGTTAAATCTGCAGCGTTTATTAAAATAATCCCTGGTGATCCTTGACATGAAGGCCCTTGCTCAAGCACTTCCTGTTATTGGGTAAAAATGCTCATCAACATCTGCCATTTGTGCTCCAGCGTTGTCACCCTGTCGCATAGGCTTGCAATGGAGCCTACAGGTGACTGTCTTAACACACATTACACAGACATGGTTCACTGTTGTCACCATCCGGAAACCCGCCCTGAGAAATGCCATGCAGCCATTGCTAAAGTGCATGCAGACAGGAAGTGGCTGCAAATGGGCTGCAGGAGATCCGAAGCAATAAATCATAAAAAGGATGCTATAGCCCCAAAGGGAAGCCAACTCCATTATATTGGCCAAGGTTTTTGGAAAGAATGTCCAACAAGCTTATATAGGTGCGATCAGTGGCGTAACAACCGGGGGGGCAGCAGGGTTTAGCATATATCTAATAACCCTTTAATACTCACCTGATCCCCTGAGGCCCCGGGCGCCCGCACCGTCTGCACCGGCGGTAGTTCCGCCACTGTGTGAGCGAATGCCGGTATGTGTTCGCTCACTTCCCGATCTACTTAGCCGACCTGTGACAGTCTCATTGTCACAGGTTGTCTAGAACTATGAGGTGAGTGAAAAGCACTCACCTCATAGTTCTCCTTTAAGTCTCCCGCCCCAGCGTGCACACACTTATAAACATAAATACGCGCCGGGTGCGCCTATGTTACATATCGCTGCGAACATCGCAGTGAGAGCAATAATTTTAGGGCCATCAATCACCGATAACACTAAACTGATGAGCGGTAAAAGCTTTTAAAGCATCGCCTGTGGCCAATTTTAGGCATGGCCGTTTTTTGCGATTTCGCGGGCGCATGCAATATTAAAGCGTAACATGTTTGGTGTCTATTTATCCGACGTGACCCCATTTTTATCCCATAATTGGGTGCTGATAAATGTTTTACAACATCAGGTAGGGAAAACAGATTTTTTTTTCATAATCTGTGGTACTTTTTTCATTATATAGTTAAAAAAAAACCCCGAGTGGTGATTAAATACCACCAAAAGAAAGCTCTATCTGTCCCTAAAAAATAGTATACAATTCATTTCAATACAGCGTTGCATGACGGAATAAATGTCAGTCAAAGTACCGCAGCGCTGAATACTGAAAAATGGCCTGGCCAGAAAGGGGGTGTAAACCCCCCGGTCAGCGAGTGGTTAATGTAGTTGTCCAACTACACTACTATCACCTTTTACAGTATTTTATTTCTTAGTACCATCTAGTGGCCACAGCGCATAATTCAATGTTTCACATGTTTTCCTTTTTATCAATTCATGTGTTGCAACACTAAAGTTTATTATTATTGCACAAATAATGACCTTGGAGGAATACATGACAATCGACATGAACTTAAAAGAACAAAAAGAAACATTTTCAATACAAGTTTTAAAGTACTAAGAAAAAACACAGGAGGCTAATGCTACTAAAAGTCATTCTTTCTTTAATTTTTTTTGGCGGTGAAGGGACTGGTTAAATCCCCTGTCAGGTTTTATTGTTGTCAGTCTGTGAGCCATTGGGGAGATTTGCCCTTATTTCTTAATGCGAGTGTGTGGAATCCTTCTTAGTCAGTTATCACTGGAACAAGTGTCCTCAATAGAAGATATGTATTCCAGAATCCTGCTGCATCCCTCATCGGGTATCCCTGTCAGCGTGGGTGCTCAAAGTGACCGCGGATGACGTCATTTCAAGCCTGATAAAGGGGACCCTGTGTGGCCCCGAAATGTTGCTATTCATTTTGACATTAAGCGTCAATAAACAGACGTGTTCTTCACTTCAATATGGTGTGTTGGTGACATCTTTAACAAGTCTCAATAGAAGAGTTCACCTATATTTCTGTTCCAGTGACAATTTAAAGTGACTTTCACCAATCTATAAAGCGAAGCCTCAACTGCCTCCTCCCACCTCCCTCTGACAAAATTAAGAAATAGAGAAGAAAAAAAAAAAGTATGGTCCAGCAAGTCTGAATCCATGCATGTGCAGACCACAATGCGGTCTGCACATGTGTGGCGTGTGCGGCGCATGTACAGATGACCTGTGGCTTGTCTGTGCATGCACCAGTTCTTTTTCAAGATGTCAGTGTGGGACCTGGCATGCGGCAGGGGATGGACAGATCACAGCAGGGTAACTCTGGATTCTCTAAAAGGGTAATTATGCTATATGAGTTCAACCCCTGCTCACAAGGTAATGGGGGGGCGGGGATATAAAGTTCCTCTTTACATTTTGCTCACTTTTACTGTGGTCACCAGGACAAATAGAGAGGGGAAATCTTTCCAGCAGGTAAACAGACACCCTAAAAGGTGCCAACATTAACCCCTATGATGTATCTAATTGGTCTCAAGAAATCACTTATGGACAGTTCACACCATATGCAGTTGTGATGCAGTCCGTTTATTTGACTGCTGCAGTCAAAATACATCACAATGCTTTCCTATGATCTTTCTTGTGCTTAATTCACACTGCAATGATGTGAATTAAGAACAAGAAAGCCCACAGGAAAGCATTGTGATGTATTTTGACTGCAGCAGTCAAATAAACGGACTGCATCACAACTGCATATGGTGTGAACTGGCCCTCAGACATAACTCACAGCTTGCAATCTAGCCTTAGAAGAACTAAACTATACCAAGGGATGAAACAAAAGTGGTAAGAGGTTCAGGCAGGGGTCTTATCCTCCCACCACTTTGTATAACGATAAAACATGTTTGCTAACAAAGTCAGTAATAAGCCTCTGCAGACTTCTAGGCTCACCTTACTTCACCTTTTCTAACATAGAGAAACTCCAGTAGTAAATAAATGAAACAAATATTTCTAACATAGAGAAACTCCAGTAGTAAATAAATGAAACAAATATTAATAATAATGACCAGAAAATAAATGTGGATAGAAAAAAAAAAAATGGTATTGCTCCATTATATTGGTTTTCAGTGGCCAAATGCCCAATTGACGGTCAGTGGAAAATTGCTCCCCTTACATCGTTGGTCAACTTAATGCCCCCTTACATTGGTTGTGGGTGAAGTGTCCTTTTACATTGGAGGTCAGTGGGAAAAGGGCCCCTGTAAATTGATGACAACTAGAACATAATGCCCCCTTACAATGGTGGTCAGTGAAATTCTCCCTTACATTGGTTGGTTATGGAGCTTGGTCACTTACTACTGTGAGGTGTGTAGTGGGGGCTATGAACTGCATTTGGAGAGCAAAGGTGGTGGAGGTGATACATGTTCACAAGTATAGTTATTCTTCATTTGCTGCTTTTATCCATTTTATTTCTTGCAGATATTTTTGTTTTTTTTGTTTAAGAAAGCAAGTTTGCTTACACCTCCAGACTCTCTTACTGTCACCTCTTCCTAAGACTCCCGAGAAGAAGAAGACTTTTCTGCATGCTCAGGCTCCTTCTCAGACTCCTACACCTCTAAATCATATTCCTCAGACTACTCGTCCTCAAACGAAACTTCCTGAGACTCCTCTTCCCCAAACCAAACTTCCTGAGGCTCCTCCTCCTCAAAACAAACTGCTTGAGACTCCTCCTCCCCATACCAAACTTCATGAGACTCCTCCTCCTCATAACAAACCTCCTCAGGCTCATCCTCCCCAAAACAAACCTCCTCAGGCTCATCCTCCCCAAAACAAACCTCCTCAGGATCATCCTCCCCAAAACAAACCTCCTCAGGATCATCCTCCCCAAAACAAACATCCTCAGACTGCTCCTCCCCAAAACAAACTTCCTCAGACTCCTCCACTCCAAAACAAACTTCCTCAAGCTCTTCAAAACAAACTTCCGGAGAGTCCTCCTCCTCCTCAAAGCAAACTTCCTCAGACTCCTCCCCACACCAAACTTCCTGAGATTCCTCCTCCTCAAAATAAAATTCCTGAGACTCATCCTCCCCAAAACAAACTTCCTCAGGCTCCTCCTCCCCAAACCAAACTTCCTCAGACTCCTCCCCCTGAAAACAAACTTCCGGAGAGTCCTCCTCCTCAAAACAAACTTTCTCAGACTCCTCCTCCTTGATAACCCCCCTGCTCTGAAACACACTGATAAATACATCTTCTTCCTTTGACTCCTCAGAGGACGATTCCTTCTCTTCCACCTTCTTCACAGGCTGATTGAAGCACGACTCCGCTTCTGTTTCACGATTAGGGTGGAGCTGAGGTTGAGGAGAGGTCACCTTTGCCCTTGAGAGGGCACCTGCTAATTCTGTGCAGACATGAATAGAAAGGGATAGTTACAAATATACATAACACCAATAACAAGTAAATATGGCATAATTTAGTGCTGTATTTTAAAAAATGGTGTGCAAAATATTGTTGGGGAAGAACAGAAATGTTTAGTCCTGAATAACTACACGAAGAACAGGGCCAATAAATAATCAATAAAGAGAAGTAAAATGAGACTGTATTGTGACCTTTACCTTCAAAAGTGTCACCAGTGTGGTCATCTAAAGTTCCTCTCACCTCTTCCAATGGCAAGGCTGAAGACATGGCAAACCAAGTGGAGGCTGGCATCATTTTTGCTACCTATATACACATATATAAAAGTATATGAATATATAAGATAATGAGACACATATAGTAGATAGATCGTTTTTATCCCTTCCTAAGTAGGGAGCACTCAAAGCGAGTTTTAGCTGATTCAGCAGAAATCAGTTGAAATTTGCTCCATGTGTACCCTATTCCATTGACTTTTGCCAAGGAAAAATGGAAAGCCTTTGGCTAAACGTTACTTGCAGCCAATCAGAATACGAAGCATACAGCAGGGAATTCGTCCATCATTGCTATTCATCATGGATGGAGGAGTCGGTTATATTTTCTGCGTTCAGCCTGCAGGTTGAATGAAGAAAATATATATATGTATACGTGGCTTTAATCTGACAGCTGGACATGGAGCAACTCCACTGATTACCTAAAGAACAAAAAGTTTGATTCTGTAACAAGACATTACTATAAATAACAAAGCTTTACGCCAAACCAGTAAAAGAGCAGCAAGCACTATATTCAGCAACCACCAGATAAATAAACTAGAAATATATAGATGCAATGTGCTGCGGCATTAAACAATATAGATGCAATATGCCGCACTTAAACAATCAAACAATAACAACCTCAAACAACGTGTCCATCCAAAAGTAAGAAACAATGTTAAAATAGAAAATACGTTGGATCCCATTCAGTGCCAAATATACAGTGTAACAATAGACAACAAAACTGAATGATAAAATAATCCAATTCAACATATCTTTTTATTTTGTCATTCAGTTTTGTCGTCTATTGCACTGTATATTGCACTGTATATTACACTGTATATTTGGCACTGATTGTACGGGATCCAACTTATTTTTTATTTTCTACATTGTTGCTTACTTTTGGATGGACACTTTATTTAAGGTTGTTATTGTTTGTTTAAGCGCGGCACATTGGATTTCTATATTTGTAGGATATTATTATAACCAAGAATCAGAGGAGAAATTCTCACTTAAAGCGTATAAGGCCAAAACCTTTTTTTCAACTTTATGCATCAGAAAGACAGAAAGTGCTGGAAAATCCGAAGTATTACTGTTGACACCAGAAAAGAAGATGAGGATGAGTGACATCTGTTCTGGGGTCAATTTCCCTTACTTTTTAGAAATGTCCTGTTGCGGCTCCAGGACAGGAAGTAAAGGGAAATCCCCTTAATTGCATTAACATGTGTTATTGTAATCACAAGTGTAAAGGGGCCTACAAGAAAAATGCAGTCCACATGACTGCAACTTGTACAAATGGAATTGTTGTACTTGAATGTACAGTAAATCCTCATACTCAATACAACCTATTTCTTGGTGTACATCCCCTCACTTTGTAGGAACAATCACCCATTTTAGAACTGCACTAAAATGTTTTACGTTTGTAGCTTTTTATTAGAATACTGGTGTGTTCTACTTTAGAAAAATATGGATTTACCTCTATCATTATAGTAGATAAACCTTCATGTAATGTGTGTGAGACCCAAGCAGAGTCCAGATCACCTTGAAGCTGTTTATCACATCTATGCTTATAATTTCCTTCCACGATATTACACAAGTGGCCGGAGTCTGATTCCTGTAGGACAATCAGTGGATCCGTCATGTTACACAGCTCCTCAATGTGATGCATCTTCTGGGACAGCCCGTCCTTCTTTATTTCCAGCTCCTGGATCAGATCATTGATTGACAGTGAGACCAGCTCTGCATGCCTAGATATCTCACTCAGGACTCTCTTCTCCAGGCCTTCCGGTCGTCTCCTGAGCTCTCTGAACAGGACAATGACTCTCTCTCTTTCACCATCTGCTTTTTCTTCTGATTTCCTCTTGTGGTCCTGCAGGCTCAGGATTCTTTCCTCTGTCTCCTCTCTCATTGTCAACATTCTCTCCAGGGCATTTCTTAGTTCATTCTTCCTATTTTCAGAGGCCTCATCCAGTATCTCTACATGGTGTCTCTGATGTGCTTCATCAATCCTGCACATCAGACAGATACAGGTGGAGTCCTCGGTGCAGTAATACTCCAGGATCTTCTTATGGATGGAGCATTTCCTGCTCTCCATGGAAGTGGTGAGGTCACATAAGACGTGTTCTGGTGACTTGCTGTGAACGTTGAGGTGATCTTCACAAAGACGAGCTTCACACAACAGACAGGACTTAACGGCAGGTACAGGAGAGTCCACACAGTAGGTGCATTGGAATCTGATCTCCTTCTGATCAGTAAACAAAATAGTGTCCAGTATTTTCCTAAGAGCAAAGTTCCTGTGCAGTTTAGGCCGCTCCACAAACTCTTCTCTGCATTCCGGGCAGGAATAACCTCCAGACACCCCCTGTGTCTCCAAAACACAATCAATACAGACCCGGCAGAAAGTGTGTCCACATGTCAGGTTTACTGGATCGGTGAAAGTATTCAGACAGACGGAACATTCTAGCTCAGCTCTCACACCAGCAGTCGCCATGATTGAGCAGGAGAGAGAAATGAAAGTGAAAGTTTCCAGCACTCAGAACATGGAAGGTTTGGGACAACGCCGTGTGACTGTGATAAGACCTGGTATGCAGGGACAAAAATAACAATCATCATGCATATAAATGATGGGTATCAATGAGCGTTGTTTCATTGGCATCTTTTTGTTTATTATTTGCGAATTTGTAAACAAAAGTAGAGAAATAATATGTGAGCAAGTACACGTTATGATTTAATTCTCAAGGCTGCTGAGAACATTCTGCCCATTGTCTTACTTTACCAGTGGGGTCCTCTGTAATATTTGGCTGGCACTGGTCTACACTTACCTTGGAATTTATAAAGTGTTGTAGACACTCAACACTGCAGACATCTTGTAGACACTTATCCCTCCCAGAGTGTTGTAGACACTCATTAGAAATCTGTCTCCCACCCGTGCAAGAACTGGCGCACTTGTCACAGATTCATGTAAATGCTAGTAAAGTGTTTATGAATCGATTGCAAAATCGCCTCAGGCAATATTTTTACACAATATTTACACGTGTGACACAATTTACTCCACAATGGAAGAGGTCTTACTTACCTCCACTTTTATTATCGCAGTATTTCTAAACGAATAGTTGTGGCAGCTGTAGTGCTAGAATGTAAAATGTGTCACATATAAGAACGAAGTGAAATTATTGCAAACGTTGGAAAAAGCAAGAAAACGGTCACATGACTTTCAAACATTTAGTTTATTTATAGAAGACAGGAAAGAGCACATTGGTCTCTCTTGAATCACACCTCCAGCACGTACATTGTGTGACGTTAGGGGAATCCAGCAGGATCGCAGGACACAGGCTTTGCAAATAAAGTAAAGTTTATTAAAGGAGAACTATGGGGTCAGGGCTTTTCCCCGTAGTTCTCCTTAGGTTAACTGGAGGACACAAACTAGCGTCCTCCCGTCACCCTAAGCTCAGTATACCGCAAGCTACAGCTCGCGGTATACTGAGACGCCGCAGCCGGAGCGGATCCCGACATCGATGTGAGTGAGCCTATCTAGAGGCAGAGCCAGCTGTACCCGCCCCCTCCCCCGTCCGTTCCGCCAGTCAGCGCTGGCGGATCGGAGTGGGGAGGGGGGAATCCAGCCCCTCCCCTGTCACGGCAGAGAGCCGCGACAGGATCGAGAGGGGAGCGAACGCCGGTATGTGTTCGCTCACCTCCCGATCTACTGAGCCGACCTGTGACAGTCTCATTGTCACAGGTCGGCTAGAACTATGAGGTGAGTGAAAAGCACTCACCTCATAGTTCTCCTTTAACTTAAATAGCTTTACAGCAGCAAAATAGCACAACAGTTCATCTCTTCACTGACCAGCTGGCAAACTCAAACAGCGACTTTTCAGTATTGAAGATTTCAGGAGCTGCAATCACAGTTAAACCGTCCCAAACTTTAGGGGTAACTTTCCCAGTCTACATGTCTACAAGGATACTGACATTCAGGCCCACAGCAGTACACAAATCTCCACTCTCCATCCTCCTCACCTGCTAGCTACCACTTCCTGTCTTTTAAACACACACTTCCTCCAGCAGGTGAGTTAACCCCGTCTCATCCCTTAAAGGGACCACAGTCCAAACAGAGGGGAAATATAGCGTCCTTCCAGGACCCAGCCCTGGCATCCTGTACAATTGGTATCTCCGTTGTATCTCACTACCCAGTATACATATTGCCCATGCATTGGTCCCTACCCTGTATCCCACCCCCCCGCACACGCATTGGTCTCTGTCTGTTTCCCACTCCCAGCACACACATTAATCTCTCCCCTGTATCCCACCCCCCGCACACACATTGGTCTCTGTCCTGTGTCCCACTCCCAGCACACACAATAATCTCTCCCTTGTATCCCACCCCAGCATGCACATAGGTCTCCTGCTTGTATCCCACCCCAGCATGCACATAGGTCTCCTCCTTGTATCCCACCCCCAACACACACACATTAGTATCTCCCTCGTATTCCCACCGCAGCACACACATAGGCCTATTCCTTTTATCCCACCCCCAGCACACACAATAGTCTCCCCACTGCAACCCACCATTAGCACACACATTGGTCTATCCCTTATATCTCACCCCCAGCACATAAATTGGTGTCTACCTTGTAGCCCACCCCCAGCACACACATTAGTTTCCTGCTACGCTATTGGTCATAACCTATAACAGGTCTGGGAAGTCGGCTACGCGTATCAAAAACAGGCGGGAGATGTAGCCTTACCAATAGCAGCCTTACACGATCCCAAGCTCCGCCCCTCTGTCCCTTTTTTTAACCACTTGCAGTCCGCCCGTTGTAAAAAAATGGACGGACGGCACTGCAGCATTTTTTTCCTGCTCACGTGCGCCCCCTAGCGGGCATGCACGGGCAGAAAAGACCCGACCATTGCACACACCCGG
>NW_017307529.1:264710-334886 GCF_000935625.1 Nanorana parkeri | reverse complement strand
CCCTGACCCCTCACCTTGAATCCCGGGATCCGCTGCCCCATCTGCGGCCCGGGACCGCCTCGGAGGGCGTCAGGAGGAGGACGGGAGATCAGCTCCTTGCTGATCTCCGTCCGGGCTGTGAATGCAGAAGTGATGTGTATTACATCACTTCCGCATTCACCTGTCAGTCATCTGGCTGCTATAGCCAGAGAGAAAAAGCTGATGAAGCAGATCTCTGCTTCATCAGCTTCTTTTGGGGTCCACAGGTGACTTTAGGGGTCCTAGAGACCCCTAATGTCTCCATAAAGAGGACCTGTCAGTGTGCCTTTGCTATTATATAGGGGGATTGTTATCCCCCTATATAATAGCAATAACAATAAGTGCAAAAAAATAAATATAAATAAAAAAAAGTAAAAGTAACATATAAAAAAGTAAAATAAAATAACCTCTCGTGACCCAAGCAGCCAGCACCATCCCTTCTTCACTGACAGTGAACCATTACATCCATCTAACAGTGAGCCTTTGATTCCTGATATTTGCAGATACTTTCATCATGTATAATACTGCAATCCATTCATGAATCAACCCAATAAGGATCATAAATCTCTGGGTAGTAGCGCTTCTTTTTTTGTCTTTTTCATTGAGTTAAAAATGCATATACCAATAAGTTGGGGACCCTTTACTCCTGGCTTAAAGCAAGAAGAAACCATTTATTTTTGTGTTTGGAACAATGGACTTAAACTTTCAGCCATGCTCTGCCTGATCCGTATATCCATAGTGTGCTCTATATGTATGTATGTATGTATGTATGGATAGATAGATAGATAGATAGATAGATAGATAGATAGATAGATAGATAGATAGATAGATCTATATACCTGCATATATATGCTTCGGCTGAGGCGGGTGTATATAGTTTCTTCAGGACTACGTGTCAAGATGGTCCCGGTGAGGACTACTACACACTGTACCTCATTGATTTCTTAGACTTCGTGTCTAGAGGATATCACAGCTGGAATATGTATTGTCAACTGTACATATTTTTCATACTTAGCGATGGACTTCTTAAGATAGAATTGATTACAGTGAGAGCAGAGTTTCACTCTTTTGGGAATCAGACTCTGGCCTCATGTACATTTAGGATGTAATTTAGGGTTAGGATATGTATTTGTATATAATTTGATATAAACCCATAGTATATAAGTAACCTGTATAAGGTAATGTCCCTGTGATATATACAGTATAAATGCTTCTGCTCCTTATTTTCTCCTTACACATAAGGATCCGATCAGCTGCTGTAGGATATCAAAGATAGTAATGTGTTTTATAGTAAAGGAATGTATTTTATAAGAATATGATAAGTTAGTTTACTCAGATAGAAGGGGCTCTACTTCAATGTTTATTTTGGTAATGATCCATTGTCAGAGTACCTATCACAAGATGGCTCATGGCCCAGTGACAGCCTCTAGTGTGATATTATACAGTTATTGATGTAACGTGGTGCGTAAATATTTTTTTATGATGTCACATAACAATACTTTGTTAAAATGTTTAACTTTTCCCTTATTTCCCTTTCCCATCCAATTTTTGCTTAGACATCCCCTCTCAGGATAAGAATTCATTTTTTCAAATGCTTCAGACTCCGGGACGTAGTTTTTTAAGGGGAGGGGGGTGAATGTAGCCCCAACCAGCTTTTGTGGAGGGGCTACTAGAAATTTAGTGATTGCCAGAGCTGTAGTCAGTCTGGCTGAATTATAGTTGGCGTTTATCTGGTTAATTCCAGGTGTTCTGGCATTGATTGTATGTCACGATCTGGATCAGGCTCGGAGTCCAGTAGCTGAAACAGCAGGCAAAGTCGTAGTCAAACAGGCCGAGTTCGGTACACAAGCAGACTGTAGTAATATAGGAGCAGGCAGAAGTGTAGTCAGAGATCAAACCGAGGTCAGCAGCCAAAGGTATCAGGTATGAAGTGGAAGACGATGAGAGTAGTCAGTGAATCAGCAGCCAAAGGTCGGTACACGGGTAGCAGTATAAGCGGATTGTATCACAGGAGGAGCAAGAGAGCAAGATATTGGCAGGAGCATAATAATCTGGCAAACAGGAAGTGCAGAGGCATGGCTTAAATAGGAAGTTCAAGGGAGGAGCAAGGAGTTCAGCAGAAACTAGGTTTACCTGAGGATTACACAGGAGATGAGGCAAGGAGCGATCCAAGGTTCTAAGGTGGCTCAGCAGGTAGAACCACTGCCAGCTACAGCAGAGGCCCTGGGTTCAGATGTGGTTCCTCACATTGTACCTGCCTCAGTGGAGTGTGACTCTGTTGCAGTGTGGGACAATAAGGGGCACTGTGAGTATGTGTGCAGTTCACTGGCCAATCACTGGGGCTCTGACAGGCAGTGTTGCATGCTGGGACAGGGCATATATACTCCAGAGAATTTCCATCTGCTCACTTTGGTTCCAGCCATGGATTAGTCCAGGTTTGGGTGCTACCCAGGCAAGGCCTGGGGTTGGGAATACTTGAGTGTGGAAATGCTCTGCTAGTCCTCAAGTCTGGAGGAGGCCTCTGCTATTGTTGGAGGAGGAGAACCAGGGAAGCTGATGGCTGCTGGAGGTGCCTGTAATATAAGGGACTTCAGAAGCAGGTCTGGTGTCTCTCCTACTGAGGATTTTGTGCCAACACCCTATTCAACTGTGCTGCAGATGGATCTATACTGGGTCACCGAAAGAGGAATGATGAGTCTGTGTCCGTTCTACTCTGGATATCTAGGATCTCTATACCCTCTCTCCCAGAGTGAATATGTTAATAAAAGTTCTTCAGCATCATACCTTTGGCCTGGATTCCAGCTCTGTTGGTTTCTAGAAGAGGGAGGTTAATGCTAATAGGGCAGCTGGCTACCAAAATCCCTAGACAGACTACGGAAGACCCGGGTTATTCTGGCGGCTCCTCCGGGGGTGAGCGCCACACTTTTAAAGTGCAAGGACGTCCTGCGGTCTTAAAGAAGAACTCAAAAAACGTACCCTTGCAGTGGGGCTTCCCTATCACTGTGAGTGTTCGTTTTGTTTAGGGGGCTCAAATACAGCAGATTTCCTTCGGCAGTGAGCACTCATCTCTCTTCCCCTCTGCGCTGGCTGTGTAATGTCTCTCAATGTCCTTACATCTAATGCAAGTCGAAGGACCTGCATAAGACGCGATGACTGAGGACCGAGGATCAGGTGAGTATATTTTATTTGAGCCCCCTAGAGAAAACGAGCACTTAACCCTTGCTGTACAGGGGTAGCCCCACTCTAGGGTACGTTTTTTTAATTCCCGGAGTTCTTTTTTCAGATTCTTTCTATGGCTGTGAAACGATTTAGCAGGTCGTTGTTTTTTGAACAAATCGGGTCATTCACAAAAGGAACATTTGAGTATTTTTTTCACTGCCGACTTCAGATATTAATGCAGCCAGTGAAGTGTATGAAGGCCGACTTATCCTCAATCCCTCTTCTAGGTATTCACTTCTCTCGAGTAATGAGTCACGCTGGGAAATTCTCCTATTGGGATGACGCAACACGCCGTCATCTGAGTTACAAATAAAATACTAACATTTGATTTGTTCTTCCTTGTTTGACGAATAAACTTTTTTTCTGGTGCTTTTTAAACATGTGACGATGCTAAATCGTGTGTCATGCCAGAAAAAAGCAAGTCAGGACAAGTGCAGCGGTTTCGCTGAAATTGATTTTGCCTCTTTTTTTTTCTAACTGGCCTCAGATTTCTATTGCTTGCGAGTGAATCTTGCAAGAAAAAAAAAAAACTGACACGGTCCTATTCACAAAAAAGCAATATGATTAGAGTTCACAGAGATGTAAATCCAATCACTAAAATCTCATATGATCTTTAACACGGTCATTTCAAAAAGACATTTTCAATGTTTATCAATCTTCAGCTTTTATTAAAATGATAATGTTCTGTCAACATCTGCCATTTGTGCTCCAGCGTTGGCACCCTGTCGCATAGGCTTCCAATGGAGCCTTCAGTTGACTGTTCTAATACACATTACACAGACATGGTTCACTGTTGTCACCATCCGGAAACCCGCCCTGAGAAATGCCATGCAGCCATTGCTAAAGTGCATGTAGACAGGAAGTGGCTGCAAATGGGCTGCAGGAGATCAGCTGCACTGAGAAGTAACAAAAGCTGAAAACAAGGATTTAAGTAAACATAAAAAGGATGCTATAGCCACATTACGTTTTTGAAAAGAATGTCCAACAGCTTATAGAGGTGCGATAGTCAGGTGACCACAAACTAGAAACTAGAAACCACAAATTAGAAATATAATGTAGCTGCCCTTCTACACAACTATCACTTTCTATTTTAGTTTTTAGCACCATCTAGTGGCCACAGTGCATAATAAAAAAATGTATGTGTTTTCCTTTTATTTAATTCATTTGTTGCAACAGGTCTATTCACAAAACGGTGAAGAGTTTGGAGAAGGCAGGAGACGGGAACAATCTAGGAGAACATAGCTGAACTGGAAAGTGAGCGGAATTGGAGAATTTTTCAAAATCAGCCATTTTGTACTAGATTGTTCACTTATCCTGCCTTCTCCAAACTCTATGTTAATAACCCTGTAAGTTCAGTAATATTGCACAAATAATGACCTTCGACGAATTCATGACAAGTAACTTTACATTTTTAAATACAAGTTTTAACGTACTAAGAATACAGGCTGCCGATGCTAATAGAGAAGGGCCCATTTACATTCATGGTCAGAGGGAGAAGGGCCTCTTCATATTGATTGTCAGAGGGAGGAAAAGGGCCCATTTACATTGGTGGTCATTAGAGAAGGGCCCTCTTACACTGGCGGTCCGTGGTAAAGTGCACCCTTACCAGTTGCCAGTAAGGGGCCCCCTCACACTGGTGGTCAGTGAAATTCTCCATTGCTTAGTCCTGGACCTTGGTCACTTGCTGCTTTTAGGTGTGTAGCAGGGGGCTATAAACTGCATTTGGAAAGCAAAGGTGGTGGAGGTGCTGGTAGTGGTGGTGAGTGTGTAGTTGGGGGAGTTGAGATGAAACCTTTTGTAGGTGTAGTTATTCTTCTAATTCTGAAGTGGGCTTTTTATTTCTTTCAGTGATTTTTTTTTTTTTAAATGAGAGTAACTTTGCTTGCTCCTCCAGACTCTATTACTGTCACCTCCTCCTAGGACTCCTCAGAATAAGACTCCTCCTCCCCAGAAGAAGACTCGTCCTCCTCTGCATCCTCAGGCTCCTCATCTTCCACATCTTCAGACTCCTCTGCATCATCTTTCTCAGACTTCTCCTCAGCTTCCTCTTTCTCAGACTCCTCCTCCTCGGTAAATTTCCCTCCTCCCTAGGACTCAGCAGAGGACGACTCCTCTTCCCCAGACTCCTCCTCGATAGTAATACCCCCACTCGAAAACACATTCCTAAATACTCCTCCCTCGGACTCCTCAGAGGATGACTCCTCTTCCCCAGATTCCTCCTCAATAGTAATAACCCCGCTCGAAAACACATTCTTAAATATCCCTCCTCCCTCGGACTCCTCGGAGGACGACTCCTCTTCCCCAGACTCCTCCTCGATAGTAATAACCCCGCTCGAAAACACATTCTTAAATATCCCTCCTCCCTCGGACTCCTCGGAGGACGACTCCTCTTCCCCAGACTCCTCTTCGATAGTTATCCCCCGGCTCGAAAACACATTCCTAAATACTCCTCCCTCGGACTCCTCAGAGGATGACTCCTCTTCCCCAGACTCCTCCTCCTTAGTAACCCCCCTGCTTGAAAACACATTCCTAAATACCCCTCCTCCCTCGGACTCCTCAGAGAACGACTCCTCTTCCCCAGACTCCTCCTCGATAGTAATCTCCCTGCTTGAAAACACATTCCTAAATACCCCTCCTCCCTCGGACTCCTCAGAGGATGACTCCTCTTCCCCAGACTCCTCCTCCTTAGTAATCCCCTTGCTCGAAAACACATTCCTAAATACACCTCCTCCCTTGGACGATTGCTTCTTTTTCACCTCCTTCACAGGCTGCCCAAACCACGACTCCGCATCCATTTCACGATTAGGGTGGATCTGATGTTGAGACAAGGCCACCCTTTTCCCTGGGAGGGCACCTGCTAAATCTGTGCAGACATGAATACAAAGGGATAGTAAAAATATAAATAACACCAATAACAAGTGTGCTGTCACAATAGTTGTATCTAATATGACAATTCATAGTCATGGTTAATATTCATACAAATGTAAGATGAGGTTCACATAGTTAATTTTCCTTGAGCCATGTACTATAGTTGGTTGTATAGTCGATTATTATATTGACATCTTGTGGTCGTTTTGGGTTATTGCACCATGTTTTTCTTTGTTCCCCTCCATGTATGATGTATTTCCCCCTTCTTGTTAGACTTGTCATTTTAATGGCATCAAGATGTCTGTCAGTAACATGACCACATGTTACTCTTCAATGCATGCTTGGAAACATTACCATCTCTGAACTTCAAATACCGTCTGTTCATTCATCTGATGTATCTTGTTGTCTGCTGTAACTAACCTGCTGCAAGCAATAAAGCTCTTTGTGGATGAAAAGGTATTTGGTGAGTTCAGCTATCTGATAAGGATTGTCCGCAGTGATTATATCTGCTTATACAGGCCAGGCATAGAGGTCTCAGCAAGGGACAAATCGCTAATACAACAATCGGCGTCAGAATAACAAGTAAATATGGGGCCATTTAGTGCATTATTTTAAACAATGATATGCAAAAAATATTGTTGGAGAGAACAAAAATGTTTAGCCCCCAACAGATAAAATAATGAATAACTAAATAGAGAACAGGGCCAATAAATAAATACATACATACATAAGCTAATGCACAGAAGAGAAGTAAAATGAGACTGTATTGTGACCTTTACCTTCACAAATGTCACCTGTGTGGTCATCTAAAGTTCCTCTCACCTCTTCCAATGGCAAGGATGAAGACATGGCAAATGGAGTGGAGGCTGGCATCATTTTTGCTACCTATGTACATATATATATATATATATATACAGTATATGAATATATAGATAATGAGACAGATACAGTAGATAGATATGGGGGATAGATAAATATATAATAGATACATAGATAGATATGGGATAGATAGATAGATAGTTGATGGATAGATAGATAGATATGGGATAGATCGATAGATAGATAGATAATAGATATAAAAATATAGATATGGGGGTGATAGATAGATAGATAGATTTTTTTTTACTTTGTGTCCCTGTGGCAATTGTCATAAAGACAGAAAGTGCTGGGAAATCCGAAATGTTACTGTTGTCACCAGAAAAAGAGGTGAGGGTAATGTTTCCAATGGTGACATCTGTTCTGGTGTCAACTTCCCTTACTTTTTAGAGATTTCCTCTCACTTCCTGTTGCATCAGGACAGGAAGTAAAGGAAAATCTCATATATGTTAATACACTCACAAGTGTAAAGGCGCCTAAGCAGTGCACATGACTACCTTGGGACTATGCGCACATGGATGTGCTATCGTTGAATACATATCTCCATATCAGTGTTAATTTCGCTGACGAAAATTTGTCATTTTCGTTTCGTTATTTGGCCAGTTTTCAGTGATGAAATTGAAATTATAGAGTAGTTAATCAACGAAAACGAAAATGCGTTCCAAGACTACTGCATTTGGCTTCTGGTTCCCTGAGCACGTCCTGTAGAGGGAGCTGTGAACAATCTCTAGCAATTCAGGTAATATGTGCAATGGCGTTAACGTTAATAAAGTTTCTTTTTTTAATATAAAGCTGCACGTCTGTTTGTGAAAAAGTAATATTCTTGTTTATTTATGAAATAAATAAACAAGAATAAATTGGTTTTAATTTTAAGATAAATTAAGACGTTCTATTCACAACGGCTAAATCTGTGTCTGTATTGCATGTTCAAACCTTAATACTTGGGATGCACCGATACCGATACTAGTATCAGTATCTGTGCCGATACCGAGTATTTGGGCGAGTACTCGTATTCGCCCAAATGCTCCGATACCTTTCCCGATAATGGAACTTCCAGTCAGAGGGAGATTTCCTCTGACCGGCAGTGCCGCAAGGAAAGATGGAGCCGGGAAGCTGGCTCCATGCTGTTTGGCCGGCTCGATGCTGATTTCCAGCCAATCAGTGTCGAGCCGGGCAAACAAATCTGATACTGTAGCGACACGACCCCCACCCTGCAGGCACCTAATTCCCCCCCACATAGATCCTAAGCATTCTTTAACGTACCAGTCCCTCGGCCAGATCTGCCATCTCCTGTGTGCACACTGCACAGCGCTCACATGATCGGCGCTCAGCCTGCTACTGCGCATGCACAGGATTTCTGAATGAGAGCGTTGGGCAGTCTGCGCAGTAGCAGGCTGAGCGCCGATCACATGGGTGCTGTACACAGGAGACGTGGGGAGATCTTGGAGTGCGGTGTCTGGCCACTTGGAGAGCGCTGGCCGAGGGACTGGTACGTTAATGAATGTGTCACAATATTGTCAGATCTGTTTGGCCGGCCTTGATGCCGATTGGCTAGGAAGGCAATCAGCATCCAGCAGGCCAAACAGAATGGAGTCGGCTTCCCGGGCAATCAAGAAGCCTTACTGGCTTCCTGATTGCCCGGGAAGACGGCTCTATACTACCGGAAGTACCGGCATCGGTACTTGGTATTGGCGAGTACCGAAATATAAGTATCGGTACTCGTGCGCCATACCGAAAAAACGGTATTGGGGCATCCCTACTTAATACCATAACTAATAACAGGTTAATAGAGATTTACTCCAGAAATATATAATGAAATGAGTTTGGAAATGCTAGAGAATTGCTTAAATAATGCATTACACAATAGACCTATTAGAGTTTAGTCGACTAAAATCAACTTGAAATTCGTCAACTAAAACTAAACTAAAATAAAAATAAATTTTCGTCAAAGACTAAGACTAAAATAAAATTTGGTGTCAAAATGAACACTGCCCAATACTAATTACAACTTATTTCTGAGTGTACATCCCCTCAATTTGCAGGAACAATCACCCATTTTAGAATTGCACTAAAATATTTTAAGTTTGATTTTTGTAAAAAAAAAATTTGGGATAGTTTTTCTGGATTTTTTTGAAGGGCTCAGTCACACCAGATGTGTTGGGGCTGCACTGGCAGTCTTGCCCAGTGCAGTCCCGAAGCATAGACAAGGCATAAACCTTGTCTTCAGTTAGGTCAGTTTACATTGCAGCATTGCAGTGGTGTGCACTGAAAAAAAGTAAGGAATGCTGTCCTTTTTTTAGCACAGCGAGTTGCAACGCAAATTGTCTCAACACAACTGCAGTGAATAGGTATCAGTTGATCAGCACTGTTCCTCCCAGAGCACGCTGGCGGCCGTGCAGTCAGCATGGCTGGCTGGTGTGAACAAGCCCCCAAGTATAATTGATCAGGCTTTGGGCATTCCAATATTTACATATTCTTAGCAAGCAGCAAATACATTTTAAAACAAGCCCACACTGACCTCTTTATCTGCAGGTACTGTGGAGCATTTTATGCTCAAAGCCCTCCAAACCTGGTCTCAGCACTCTGCTCTTCCTGTGCACTCACTCTGTGATTACATTACAGATTAGGAGGGTTTGCAGGCTGCCTACTCGCTGCTGGGAGAGGGGAGCAAAATAATCTACTGTGAAAAAATAAAACTTAAAGAAAATGCTGCGAACGTTGAGGATGAATTGATCCTAAGTGTCTGCAGCTGCTGAGATCAGTGAGGGCTTAACTTATAAAAGCACAAATTTACCTCTGCCATTATAGTAGATAAACCTTTGTGTAATGTGTGTGAGACCCGAGCAGAGTCCAGATCACCTTGAAGCTGTTTATCACATCTCTGTTTATAATTTCCTTCAAAGATATTACACAAGTGACCGGAGTCTGATTCCTGTAGGACAATCAGTGGATCCCTCATGTTACACAGCTTTTCAATGTGACGCATCTTCCCGGACAACTCATCCTTCTTTATTTCCAGCTGACGGATCAGATCATTGACTGACAGTGAGACCCGCTCTGCATGCCTGGATATCTCATTCAGGACTCTCTTCTCCAGGCCTTCCAGTCGTCTCCTGAGCTCTCTGAACAAGGCAATGACTCTCTCTCTTTCACCATCTGATTTTTCTTCTGATTTCCTCTTGTGGTCCTGCAGGCTCAGGATTCTTTCCTCTGTCTCCTCTCTCATTGTCAACATTCTCTCCAGGGCATTTCTTAGTTTCTTCTTCCTGTTTCCGGAGGCCTCATCCAGTATCTCTACATGGTGTCTCTGATGTGCTTCATCAATCCTGCACATCAGACAGATACAGGTGGAGTCCTCGGTGCAGTAATACTCCAGGATCTTCTTATGGATGGAGCATTTCCTGCTCTCCATGGAAGTGGTGAGGTCACATAAGACGTGTTCTGGTGACTTGCTGTGAACGTTCAGGTGCTTTTCACAAAGACGAGCTTCACACAACAGACAGGACTTAACGGCAGGTACAGGAGAGTCCACACAGTAGGTGCAGAGGATTATGGTCTCCTTCTGGTCAGTAGACAGGATATTGTGCAGTATTTTTCTAAGAGCAAAGTTCCTGTGCAGTTTAGGCCGCTTCACAAACACTTCTCTGCATTCCGGACAGGAATAACCTCTAGGAACATCCTGTGTATCCAGAACACGATCAATACAGACCCGGCAGAAAGTGTGTCCACATGTCAGGTTTACTGGATCGGTGAAAGTATTCAGACAGACGGAACATTCTAGCTCAGCTCTCACACCAGCAGTCGCCATGATTGAGCAGGAGAGAGAAATGAAAGTGAAAGTTTCCAGCACTCAGAACATGGAGGGTTTGGGGCAACTACGTGTGACTGTGATAAGATCTGGTATGCAGGGACAAAGATACACGTCATCATTTACAGAACACCTGCTAAATTCCATTCACAAAGGCTGCTGGGAACATTCTGCCAATCGTCTTACTATAGCAGTGGGGCCTTCTGTAATATTTGGCTAACGATCACACTTGGTCTACAATTACCCTGGAATTCATAAAGAGTGTTGTAGACACTCAGACCCTCAACACTGTAGACACTAATCCCTCCCAGAGTGTTGTAGACATCTGTCTCTCACCCGTGCACCTTGCCACAGATTCATGTAAATGCTAGTAAGATGTTTATGAATCTATTGCAGACTTGCCTCAAATTACTCCAACATGGAAGAGGTCTTATTTACCTCCATTTATTTTTTTTATCACAGTATTTCTGAATGAATTTGTTGCAGACGTAGTGCTAGAATGTAAAATGTTTCGCACGTAAGAACAGTCCGTTGGAAAAAGTGTGAAAACTGTCACACTGCTTTCATGAATTTGTCACAGGACGTTCTAATACAGTCATAATGTTTTACTGAATTGCTTCCCTAATGTTTTAAACATTTTTGTTTCTTTATAGAAGACAGAAAAGACCGCATTGGTCTCTCTTGAATGGCACCTCCAGCAGGTGTATTGGCATCTCCATTGTATCCCATCCTCCGGTACACATATTGGTCCCTCCCCTGTATCTCACTCCAGACCATGCATTGGTCCCTCCCCTGTATCTCACTCCAGCCCATGCATTGGTCCCTCCCCTGTATCTAACCCGAGCCCACGGATTGATCTCTCCCCTGTATCTCACTCCAGCCCATGCACTGGTCTCTCCCCTGTATCTCACTCCAGCATACGCATTGGTCCCTCCCCTGTATCTCACCCCAGCCCACGCATTGGTCCCTCCCCTGTATCTCACTCCAGCCCATGCATTGGTCTCTCCCCTGTATCTAATCTAAGCCCACGCATTGGTTTCTCCCCTGTATCTCACCCCAGCCCATGCATTGGTCTCTCCCCTGTATCTCACCCCAGCCCACGCATTGGTCCCTCCCCTGTATCTCACCCTAGCCCACGCATTGGTCCCTCCCCTGTATCTCACCCCAGCCCATGCATTGGTCTCTCCCCTGTATCTAACCTAAGCCCACGCATTGGCCTCTCCCCTGTATCTCACCCCAGCCCATGCATTGGTCCCTCCCCAGTACCTCACTCCAGCCCATGTACATGTCTCTCCCTTGTATCCCACCTCCAGAAAACATATTCGTCTCTTCTATGTATCCCACCTCCAGCATACAGATACACACCTTGGTCTCTCCCTTGTATCCCACACTAAGCACACATATTGGTCTGTCCCCTGTACCCCCCTCCCCCTGCAGCAAATGGGGCTATCCTCACACTGCAAGGGTTAAAGTACAATTAAACCTTTGGTGGGTTTTTCGCATATAACTACTGCTAGCAAGCAGTAGATATATGCAAAAACATTTTACAAAATTAAAAAGTTACCAAAAAGGTAATTACTTACCTTTGTCACCACCGCTCGCTCCCATCCGAAGATCTGGAGCGTCTCGAGCGGCTGAGCAGGATGATGATGGGGCGGGCGCATGCGCAGTAGAGGTCCTCGGCGAGGAGAAGAGAAGAAGCACAGCGGAGGTGAATGCACACAGCCGTGAGCGTGCACGTTGGGCAGACACCGCGGGACCCGAGGAGTCTGTGCTGGATTAGAGACCAGCACCAGTGCTGGGGGGACTTCTCAATACAATTGGAAAGAAGAAGATGATCGGGTCAAGAGGAATCATTTAAGGTAAGACCTCAAAGCAGCATGGAGGGGGGCAAAAATGTCACTTTAAGTGCCTGTTGTGGTCTTGGGTCTAAAATAAAAATGATATACTCACCTCATCCTGCCTGGCTGCTAGACTGATCCCCATAGCCTCTTCTCCCCCTTGCTCCAGCGGTCTAAGGACCTGTGACATCATCGTGTTCATTCACTTGCATTGGACATGAGGATGTCGAGGGACATTTCACAGCTTGAGTGGAGGGTGAGAAAGGTGAGCAGTCACCCCCCATGGTATCAAGGATCGGGTGAGTATATGTTTTTTTATTTTAGACTCTAGACCAAAACAAGCACTTAACCCTTGCAGTGTGGGGGTAGCTTTCCTGCTCCTCCGGGTGGCCCGGGACTGTGGCAAAAGGTGTAGGGATAGCGAGCAGAAGCAGATCAGAGAACATCTATTCCCTGATATGCTCTGTGATCACTGAAGCAGGAACTGCTGTGCTCTCTGCACTTCCTGCTTCAGAGCTGTCAGAAACCCGGCTGAAATGCCAGCTAAACAGGCGATTAACCACAATCCTGTACTAGATCGACTGCAGTGGAGGGCAAGGGAGACATTTGGGGTCTAATACAGTAGACACTTGATGTGTTCTTAAAGCTTCATAATGCAACCCTGCCCTCTACATGCGAATGCAAACACAGGCGTAGGGCACACACATGTATGTAAACAGCGATAGCACCACACATAGGTATTGGCTCAAACATCTGAGTGCGTGAACATTATTTTCTGTGGCCATAATTCATTGTTAACTCTAAATTAATGAAAAAAAAGCTTTTAAAGTATCGCCTATGGACAATTTTGGGTACCATATTATTTGCACAATTTTAAAGATTGACATGTTTACTCATGTGACCCCTATCTTTTATGTTTTACCATATTCTACCATATTCCTCAGCAGCCCCTTCCATCCAAATGGATGGTCAGAAGTAAGTGGTAACTCCCATTGATCTGTAATATATAACACGGAAGATCTGAAATATCCAAAAAAAAGACTCACCGCGCCAACTGCAGATCAATACAGACATCGGGTGCAGGCTGCAGTGTGCTCCCACTCGTCAAACAATATCCAATCAGCCTTACGAAACCGAAGTCCATAAAAAATCCAACTTTATTGTTGTAAATTCCATGCAAAGTTCAAAATACAAGGTATACACCACCATAGTATCTCTCCCACTCCAACGCCTCTCGCACGTTTCACCACCTGGGCCTAATCATCGAGGTCACCTCTATGATTAAGCCCAGGTGGTGAAACGAGTGAGAGGCGTTGGAGTGGTTGAGATACTATGGTGGTGTATACCTTGTATTTTGAACTTTGCATGGAATTTACAAGAATAAAGTTGGATTTTTTACCTTTGGAATTTTTTGTAACTTTTTGTGAATGTCTTTTCACTGCCCACCTTGGAATACTAAATTTTAAAAAAAACAAAGAATGGACAAATCTGGAGAGACTATTGTGTGACTGTTGTGGTTGTTGGTGTATTGTATCATCAGTGCCTAGAGGCCTGGTTGTATTGTAAGTCATTGCTGATCTGAGTACAATTGCATTGTGTGGCTGCGTTCTTTTGTTCTTTGTATTGCAGTGGATGGAAGACAGAGATGGAGACAGCCAATCTGATTATGAGTTGATTAGTACTAGTTTGAGGAAGATATTGTGTCTGCCATAGACAGCGACAAATCTCTAGTACAGACAGGTTTTCTGTGTGGCTGATGTGTGTGTGTACGCACAGTGTAAAGGTGGCCATACACTTTACAACCATCGCAAGACCTTAGTCTTGCGATGGTTGTAAAGTAATTTTAAAAACGTACGATCTGCCCATCTTGGACAGGCAGATCGTACTTGCGATCATCGCAAGCCCGCCCCCCTGAGGGGCGGGCTTCCGATGACTGCAATGCTGAACGGGCAGTGTGCGCGTGCGCACACCGGCCGTTCGGCATTTGTCTCCCGAGCACCGTCCAATCTTCATTCACACTGCACGATTCTCTGGATTTCTGGTTTAACCCCATTATCATTATAGGTACTTACAAGAACATTGCACATCCCCATTAACTGACGACCAAATCCTTCAACCGCCAGAATGTTGGCACTGCCCAACCATCACACAGCATCCATCAACTAATTCAACATATACATACTTAGGAATAATTTATTCAATACGCACAGACAATTCACAAACCCTTCTGTTTAAAACACCACTTTACTAACTTGACTTTTTCATGGATACATGTTTTCAAAATATACAGATATTTTTCTTTTTCACAACTAGAAAAGGTAATGTTTTGCACATTGGTGTTTCTCCTCTTACTGTACAATGCCAACCCGATTTCTCCTGTGCACCAACATGCTCACTTTTGCTAATTAATAAAAAATCCTGTAGCCACTGACCAGAAACCCTCCAGCTGCCTCATGCTAGCAGTTGCATATATTAACAATTTGATCCCCCTTTCCTGTGATGTTACCAGTCTCTGGGCTTATCTTTTCGATTTCCCACCCCTCACCCAGTTATCTTTATACAACCATCTAGTCCCACACCTAACACAGCATGGAGGGGCTCATCGAAGGTGGTGGTGAAGGTGTGGAGGTGGCGGATTGGGTCGCACAGGTCATAAAAGGAGATCTGCCCGGCTTCATAATCCAGATATATCCTGATCCTGTCACTGTAGATATTGGTAGGTAACGGGATCCTGGTACTGTCATGTATCACTGAACACTGATTTCTCCGGCTCTCCAAACCCCAGGACTTCTTATTGTAGCCAATCCATGACTGTTCTCCTCTCCTGTCCATGCTGGGGTAACACATCCCAATGCTCCACGACTGTGACCCTCCTACATCCACCTCCCAGTAATGTCGCCCTGACGAGAAACTGTGACTGCTTAACACCTGAGGATCATACTGAAATCTCTCTGGTGTTTCTGGGAGATTCTGGTTTGAAGACCAGGATGCAGTTTTCTTGTCATCTGATATATGGAGATTATTACCAGCTGTGTTTACATCCAGTAGGATATCATCAGGTTCCTGTATGCAAATCATTTCATTCCCCCCTATAGTTATATCAGATAAACCTGTGTGTAATGTGTACGGGATCCCAGGCATTTCCAGGTCCCCTCCATCATGGAAGAGTTGATCACATCTATCTTTGTCCTCATTATCTCCATACTTGGTACCAAACAAGTCACCGGAGTCTGATTTCTGTAGGACAGTCAAAGGATCCGTCATGTTACACAGCTCCTCAATGTGACTCATCTTCCTGGACAGCTCGTCCTTCTTTGTTTCCAGTTGTTGGATCAGATCAAGAGCTAGTAAGGAGAGTTGCTGTGCAACCCTGGACATCACATTCAGGACTCTCTTCTCCAAGTCTTCCAGATGTCTCTTGAGGTCTCTAAACAGGGCAGAGACTCTCTCTGTGTTACCAGCTTCATTTTCTACTAGTTTCCGTCTGCTTTCATGCAGATTCTGGACTCTTCCCTCCATCTCCTCTTTTTTAATCATCAGCTTTTGAAGAGCATTTCTCAATTGCTTCTTCTTCCTTTCAGAGGCCTTAAACAATGGTTCCATGTGGTGACCTCTGTGTTCTCCAATAAGGCAACAAGACAAACAGATACAGGCTGAGTCCTCAGTGCAGAAATACCTTAAGAGTTCCTTATGGATGGAGCATTTTCTCTCTTCTAGGGAAGCTGTAGGACTGGTTAAGACATGTTCCACTGAAGTTTTGTGAACTGTCAGGTGTTTATCACACAAAGAAACTTCACAATGCAGACAGGCTTTAACAGCAAGTTCAGGATAGTCCACACAGTAAGTGCAAAAGACTCCCGTCTCCTCCTGATCTGGTTGTGTAGGCAGGAAATTATCCACTATGTTGCACAGAGTTATATTCCTCTGCAGTGTGGGACGTGTTGGGTATTGCGTTCTGCATTCAGGGCAGGAATGAACTCCAGATCTCATCTGACTATCCAGCACACGATCAATACAGTCCCTGCAGAAGTTGTGTCCACACGCTAGGTTTACAGGATCCGTGTACATGTCCATACAGATGGAACACTCCAGCTCCCTTCTTATTTTAGCAGACGCCATAGCTGATGGCAGAAGAGGAGTATCCCAGACGGACTACGTAGGCAAATAGCAAAGTACAGTTATCCGTAGCAGTCCTCCAACAAGCTCCTATTGGTGCAGCTGCTGTTAATACATACCAGTCAGTTTCATATTAATCTGCACAGGGTTTATCTCAAAACAGCTGATATGCTTGGCCTTCTCTAAGGGATGCGACTATGAATAATTGGACACCGTTAAAGGGCCCTCCGGCTAACTCTTCCTGTAGCAGCTGTGTGACAAAATGTGTAATTGTAATACCTAAATCAAGGACAGGCAGCATAGTCAACACACTACTAGGGAGCAGTGCTGGGAATTAAACTTATATTGTACCAATAATATTAACCATAATAATAATAATAACTAATACAACATTTCTTTAAAATCTATCTTCATTTTTGTAGAACTGCACACCTCAGCTGTCCTTTAACCCTTTCGCTGCCAGAAACAGTTTTGCTTTTTTTTTTTTTTTTTCACATATGTTAAAATGCACATTTTAAGGCCTGAACATTGCTTAAAACCCCCCAAATGTTATATTTTCTAAAAGCGGAGACCCTGGAAAATAACAAGATGGTGGTTGCACTTTTTAAGGAGCTGCTTGTCAAACCCAAATTTCGGTAAAAAAATGCATACAGAATAATTTTAGTTCACGCAAATACAGTATGATGCACAACTTTTTTGGTAAAATATAAAAGAATTATTGGGCTCACCCTGGCATGCACATTGATCCCTAAAATGCGTGGCACAATTGTCGTTTTTATATGCAGCTACACCTGACGCATTCATATGTACTTATACATGGGTGTGCTACCACATAGGGGACTGTGAAAGGGGACCCCTATTGTCTCCTCTGCACGCCATTGAAGCTAATTAAGCTCAGAGTGTCTTAAAATCCCAGGCTTCTTATCCCAGGCCTCATAGCAGACTATGGCTATGGTCTGCTATGGCTATTGTTACACCACTGTCTTATTTTATATGTTTTGCTTTTTTTTTTTTTTTTGCACATATGTTAAAATGCACATTTTAAGGCCTGAACATTGCTTAAAACCCCCCAAATGTTATATTTTCTAAAAGCGGAGACCCTGGAAAATAACAAGATGGTGGTTGCACTTTTTAAGGAGCTGCTTGTCAAACCCAAATTTCGGTAAAAAAATGCATACAGAATAATTTTAGTTCACGCAAATACAGTATGATGCACAACTTTTTTGGTAAAATATAAAAGAATTATTGGGCTCACCCTGGCATGCACATTGATCCCTAAAATGCGTGGCACAATTGTCGTTTTTATATGCAGCTACACCTGACGCATTCATATGTACTTATACATGGGTGTGCTACCACATAGGGGACTGTGAAAGGGGACCCCTATTGTCTCCTCTGCACGCCATTGAAGCTAATTAAGCTCAGAGTGTCTTAAAATCCCAGGCTTCTTATCCCAGGCCTCATAGCAGACTATGGCTATGGTCTGCTATGGCTATTGTTACACCACTGTCTTATTTTATAATGCTGTATGCTGTAATGCCGGGCAGTAAGTTGCCTTCTACATTTAGTCCTGCTTTGGGAAGGCAGGACGAAATGTAAGGTGGGAAAAGCGCTTGTTTGTTTACAAGTGATTGCGGCGATGTCGCAGCGATCACGTGTAAAATGTGTGCAGCCTGTCCGTCCTCCTCCCCGCACCTACCTCTCTCCTCTGGTTCCGTCCTCCCCCCGGCCGCCGAGTCTCTCCTCACTGGCCGCCGATGTGGGGAGCATGGCGTCAGGGTTAAAACTAACCTTGCTGCTCCGTGTACACAGGGAGAGGGAAGAGCGGTGCTATTCCTCTCTCAGTTGTCACAGGAGTTCCAGCACAGTACTGTGCTAGAACTACTGTATTAAAGGTGACAGGTTCAATAAAGAGAACCTGTCACCTCCAAAGGCTATCTCCCTATGTGATATATATATATTTTTTAAATGTATTAATTTGTATTACCAATTCATGAGGTAAGTGTAACAAAAGCTGAGAAGATATGAGACATTACAAGATATGGTCATCAACAATCATGATAGTGTGCAAACAATTGGAGTCCATCCCTGATTCAGCGCCAGGTGGAAGGTTAACCAAAGCAGAAAGAAGAACAAGATAAAAATTAACTAACCAGAAGTAGGAGGCAAGAAAAGTGAAAATGTGAAAAAGAATTGGGAGAGAGGGGAAATAGTGGAGGAGAGGAAGAAGGAACGGAAATTGACAAAGGATCCCCTGATCCCAAAGAGATGTATAAAAGGAAATCCGTAGGTGTCAGAGTTCCAGTAATCTTTTATCAAAATCGAGTGGGAGGAAATTGACCCACGAATCCCAGACCTTGCGTAATTTGGGCATAGTATCTTGCAATGCATGCCATCATTTCTCATTAACCAGGACCCTTTGTAATCTATGTTTGACAGCTGATATGCAACGCTTATGAGCCAAGCCCCAGCAATCACCTGTTTTGTGGCTATGAACACATGAGTCATCTAAGTAAATTGGTGCTTAGAAAGGTGCTCAGGGCATGCATTTAGTAGGACTTTGCTCGGATTTATAGCCGTTGTTGAAAAAGAATGAGTGACATATCATATACTTGAGACCAAAACCCCTGGGAAATTGGACACAACCACCAGATATGATGAAAATCGGTGTGTTACACATATCATATACTTGAGACCAGAGCCCCTGGAAATTGGACACAACCACCAGATATGATGAAAATCGGGGTGTTACACTTATAGTTACATAGTTACATAGTATTTGAGGTTGAATAAAGACATTAGTCCATCAAGTCCAACCTATTAGGATCTCATTCTAGGAGTACCTGTACCCCTGTATATTACGGTCCCTTAAGAAATCGTCCAAAAGTTTCTTGAACAATTCCACATTATTTGCTGAAATCACCGCCTGTGGCAGTGAGTTCCAGACCCTAACTGATCTTACTGTGAAGAACCCCCTTCGCCCCTTGTGCTGGAATTTTTTTTCCACCAATTTTAGGTGATGGCCTCTAGTTTTTGTAACGGAGTTAATTTTAAACAGTTTATCGCTAATGTTGCTGCCACCATTAAACATTTTGTACATGGAAATCATATCCCCCCTTAATCTCCTCACCTCCAATGTGAACATGTTTAAATTTAGTAGCCTCGTCTCGTAGCTCTGGTCCTCCATACCCCTAATTAGTTTGGTTGCCCTTCGCTGGACTTTTTCCAACTCAAGGACATCTTTTCTTAGTACTGGTGACCAGAACTGGACCGCGTACTCCAGATGAGGTCGAACCAATGATCTATAAAGTGGCAAAATTATAGACTTGTCCCTGCAATACATCCCCTTTTTAATACAGGACAAGACCCTGCTAGCTTTGTTTACAGCAGCCTGGCACTGCAAACTACCTTTCAGTTTGTGGTCTACAATGACCCCCAAATCCTTCTCCATTTCTGACTTATCATATACTTGAGACCAGAGCCCCTGGGAAATTGGACACAACCACCAGATAATGATGAAAATCGGGGTGTTACACATATCATATACTGTACTTGAGACCAGAGCCCATGGGAAATTGGACACAACCACCAGATATGATGAAAATCGGGGTGTTACACTTATCACATACTTGAGACCAGAGCCCCTGGGAAATTGGGCAGACACGAAAGCAGTTGAGTGAGTAGCTAGGGTTGGATTGCGCAAGTCTGTTGGGTACCATATACCACCTGAGTAAAACTTTATAATTAGACTCAATCACAGTGGCGTTTTGAGTGATTTTGTCGAAGCTCAGATTTGCTCCCAAGAATCATCGTCCAACGTCCCCCCAAGGTCTGATTCCCTATTGCGCATATAGGTATAGGTTTGGGGGGTGCCTTGTGAGAAGAGAGTGGTATATAAGAGGGAGATCAGTCCCGGTGAGTGAGAATCATCTTAACATTTCAAATTGGGTGAGCAAAAGATGATCGCCCTATAATTGAACAGTGGAGGTTACAAAGCAAATATCGAAACAATTTGGAGAGTTGGAGACAGGCAGGCGATGAGCCATGTGGAGAATGATTTCATCCCAGAAGGGGTAACGAGTTTATAAAATTGCGTTAGGTCAACCTTCGTCCAATAACTAAATGCTTGCAGGGATTCCAGGAATGGAGGGAAAGGACGGGTTGCGATAAAGAGAGGAGAGGCAAATGAGGGAAGAGGAGACCCCCAGAGTATTTGACACTATCACAAAGCTGAAGTGAGTGACTAGTAAGAGGATGAGTAAAGAAACGTCTATCTTTCGGGTGAAGCCACAGGAGTTTATGAATGTGAAGAGAGGAGCACCTCCAGTCCAGAGCCACTCGTAAGGGAGTTTTAGCCGTTGAATCCCGTCAGCAAGTTATTCATATGCTAATGTTTTCTCCCCTCCAAAGCAATTCAGCACATTATTCACTCTGTTATTAGCATGTTGATGAGGGGGGAAAGAAAGAACCAGGGAAGGCAAAATATAAGCAGATTAAACTTCGACTTTAAATACTTTAATGTCCATAGCCTGGCCACAAGTCCACTTTAAAGTGTAAAATGGCTGTCCACCGACGGTCCCCACCCAACCCGACTGAGCTTGAAAGGATTTGCAAACAAGAATGGAAGAAAATCCCCCAATCCAGGTGTGCAAACCTTGTCGCATCATACCCAAAAAGACTCAAGCTGTAATTGCTGTCAAAGCTTCAACAAAGTACTGAGTAAAGGGACTAGTAGTACAGAGTAGGGATGCACCGATACCAATACAAGTATCAGTGCCGATACCGAGTATTTGAACGAGTACTCGCCCAAATGATCCAATACTTTACCTCCGATACCAGAACTTCCGATCAGAGGGAGATCTCCCTCTGACCGGCAGTGCAGAGGGAGCATGGAGCCGGCTTTCTTTTCAAGGTGGGTTATGACCCGTCTCCCGGCTTCGTGATTGTCTGTCACTTGTTGGTAGGCAGCCTGGCTTCCTAACCAATCAGGAAGCCAGGCACCATATATGACCCGCCTCTCAGCTTCCTGATTGGTCAGGAAGCCAAACTGCCTAGGAACAAGTGAATCCGGTTTCCTAGCCAATCAGGAAGCTGGGAGGTGGGTCATGATGTGCTGCCCGGTTTCCTGATTGGCTAGGAAGCTACCTTCACTTTTTCCTAGGCAGCCTGGCTTCCTGACCAATCAGCAAGCCGGACAGCACCTCATGACTTGCTGCCCAGCTTCCCGATTGGTCATGAAGCCAGGCAGCCTCTGCAAGTGAAGCCAGTGTTCTTTCTCTAGAACACCGGCTTTATTTTTATTATATTATTATTATTATAATACAGGATTTATATAGCGCCAAACGGTTTGCGCAGCGCTTTACAATATAAGGAAGACATTACAATCACAATACAATTCAAGACAAGATGGTGAGGGCCCTGCCCCTGTGGGCTTACAATCTAAAAGGGAGGGGCAAGTGATACATGATGAGGTAGCTGTGTGGGGATGGATTGTTTGAGAAATTGATATTTCAGTGGTAAGGTTGAGGCTTCGCAGGCAATCAGGAAGCCGGGGGACTGGTCATGATCCCCTGCTCGACACTCTGATAATCGGGGCGCGCGGCACTGGTATTAGTACTCAGTATCGGTACTCATCTGAAAAAAAATATCGGTACTCATACTCAATACCGAAAAACCAGTATCGGTGCATTCCTAGTCTGAATACCTAAGTACATGTGATATTTCATTTTTTTCTTTTTAATGAATTCACAGACATTTCTAAAATTGTGTTTTCACTTTCTCTTTATGGGGTACTGAGTGTAGATTAATGAGAGAAAAAAATTAAACAACCATAGTAATGGGCTGCAACATAACAAAACTGGACAAAGTGAAGGGGTTCTGAGTACTTTCTGAATGCACTGTACACTTTAAGGGGTTACATTTCCAGCGGTCAGACTAAATGGCCCCATTATCCGTTCTCCTTGGCATTTTCTCATAATAACACAACCTTTAACTCTTTAGCTGCCACGGGCTCCCTTCGATTTTTCACTTTAGACAAGCCGAACTACATTCTTCTATTTTTACTTCAACCAATAAAATGTGCAAAACAGCGCGAAGAACCAGGAAGTACAAGATTAAAGGATTGTACAGTTTATTGTGTGCTCCCCATGATAATTGTGCAAATATTTAATAAAAGAGTATTGTTTATATTTTAAATGCACAAAAAGCTTTACTAGCACGCAGAAATACAACATAAACTCCTGTACATGAAAAGATAAAACTGCACTTAATTATTACATAACACATTGGTGTCAATTTAAGGCTGAAACACGGGCAGATATAAAAGATACATTATTGCACCTCTGTAGTTACTGATACATCATCAAATGCTTTTTTTTAAATGCAAGCTGTGTAAGAACCTGAATTTACCTCAGTATTGTGACGGACATTTTGGTCCCTGGGGTCGCATTTGTATAATATTTTAGATTGTAAACTCTCACGGGCAGGGCCCTCCTTACCATCTTGTCTTGAATTGTATTTGATTGTAATTTCTTCCTTATATTGTAAAGCGCTGCGCAAACTGTTGGCGCTCTATAAATTCTGTATAATAATAATAATATTCATCTCTATTTTGTGTTACACAAGGAAGGATTCACCTCCTGTCCACCTTTCACAAGTCATATACAGTAAGTTGTTATTATCAGAACTTGCAGCTTGCAGGGTGGACACTGAATGTTCCCACCGCAGATCTGAGGCAAGTTTGACCCTCAGCTATAATATAGGTAGCACTATGAGTTTGTTTGTATACATGTATAACTGTAGTCCTCCTCAATAAAGCAGAAATAGTCTCATAAATGATATCTGTGTGGTTTCTATTTCTATTGTATCCTCATGGCATTTTGTCTGTCTGACTAATAACAGGTTTAAGTTTCCATTGTTGGAAATGCAACAGCAAATTACTTATATTCTGATTGTATTGCTGACGTTCAGAGATGTAGTATTGTCTTTTGGCCACTAGATGGCGCTGTGGTGCACTGTTGGTTTCTCTGATCAGCCACTTGCATTCCATGTGCAGCAGAGCTAAGACTAAGGCCCCATTCACACGTAGCGACATACCTTTAGCAGCGGTTCGGCGCGGCCGGGATAACGCGACTTTTGGGGCGACGTTCCAGCGACGATCCAGCGACGGTAGCGTGACCTTCTCCGTCGGGCTCCATTAGAAAAAAGCAAAATCGCGCAAAATCCGCCGAAAAAAGGGTCCTGTAGAAGCGACTTGTGACCGCGACGAGCGACCGCCACGAGCGACCGCCACGAGCGACGCGCGACATGGAGCTAAGACAGCTCCATTGAATAGCATTAGCCGGTGACTTCTCGCGATATCGCGCTGCAAAAATGCGCAATATCGCGGCGGAAATCGCGCAATAAATCGCTACGTGTGAATGGGGCCTAAGAGAGGAAGAGGCAGCTCGAAGAGCATATCAGTTGTCATGCAGTTTTCATGTGCTAACAAGGAATATGCTGAAGAGGAGAGAGCAGAGTGACAAGAGAGATGAGCTCATCAGTCTGCTGCTTCTCCTTTCACTGCCCAATCAAAGGCTGGGGGAGGGACAGGACCTGTAAGTGTTACTTAACTGCAGCAGAGAAAAAGCAGGTCTTGATGGTACAACAGCAATATTTTGCATTATAATGATAAGATATACAGTAGTGATAACATAAAGAAGATACAATTGTGATAGTAGAACAATGATGATGTTTTTGTTTGTTCTGGTTTCTATTTTTATTAGCAATTTCCATTTGCTCAAATATTATGGTGAATATAACATACATAACTAATATAATGGATATCTAAACCCAAAAACAAAAATCAATGTATTGCTCCTTACTAGTCCTCAGAGGTGCTGAAAAAAGCAATACCGGCGCCCCCGGTTTGCAGAGAAATCCGGCTGTAAAGTTCATTGGTACACCATAGAGGCAGCTCCCACCGGTCAACAACGACCATCGATCTGGGAAACAAAAGCAACACAGAGCGCCTCCATAGTGTAAAACTTTTATTTGATGAGTACAACACGCAAGTGAAAATGTACTTACACGAAAGCCAATGATCATAAGCGTAAAAGGAAACGATAAAATATAAAATCTCCAGCAGGGGAAGTCTGAGGGGATCTCCAAATCAGCGTCCTCTGATCCCGTATGTTTTAAAAAGGTCTACGCGTTTCAGGGGCACCTCAGGTTCTGATGAAGGGGGCGTGCCCCTGAAATCGTGTAAGTACATTTTCACTTGCGTGTTGTACTCATCAAATAAAAGTTTTACACTATGGAGGTGCTCTGTGTTGCTTTTGAGTCCTCAGAGGTGGTGACTGCATTAGTTGTCTTTTTTTAGGCTCAGTGCATTCTCTGAAAGTATAGAAAAAAATCTCCTGTTGATTCTTATAGAAATCCAGTGTCCTTGCAACTTTTTGGGCACTGAGCCCAATTCTCAATACCACATTATCAGCCCTCCCAGCTCTCCTCTATAGACAAAGGAGCGCCTCCCTCACAAGTTATGGAGGAGAGGGGTAGGTGTCCTGAAGTTCTGCCCTAGAGTGATACAGTACAATGAGTGAGCATTGTCACCACGGCAAGATTAAGATCATCATGGACCTGGTGCTGTCGGTTGCTTGGACGGGAAGCAGCAGAGGTGGCTCTCTGATTAGGCTGCCACTCGCTCCCTCGCGTGGCACCAGTTAGCAGCCACCTAATATGCCTGATTAAAGAAGGCACCAGTGCCTGACTATGCCTTATAGCTGGGGTGCCATCAACATTTTTGTGTTAAGAACTACTTTACAAATGATGAGCTACATGAGATCTACCAACGGAAAAAAAAAACTCCCTCGCTCTCTCCTTCCTGGCTGTCTCCCCTGGCTGTCTCTCCTTGCTCATCCTCCTGGCTGTCTCTCCTTGCTCATACTCCTGGCTGTCTCTCCTCGCTCTCTCTCCTCGCTCATCCTCCTTGCTGTCTCTCCTTGCTCATCCTCCTGGCTGTCTCTCCTTGCTCATCTTCCTGGCTGTCTCTCCTTGCTCATCCTCCTGGCTGTCTTTCCTCGCTCTCTCTCTCTCTTGGCTGTCTTTCCTCGTTTTTTTTTTCCTGGCTGTCTCTCCTTGCTCTCTCCCTCCTTGCTGTCTCTCTTCGCACTCTCTCCACTGGCTGTCTGTCCTCTCTCTCCTGTCTGTCACTCCCCGCTCTCTCTCCTGGCTCACCTTGCTGTATTTTGCAACAGTCTGTGTAAACTAATATTCTTTGATGTAATACATAGCACTTCAACCACCAGAATCCACCAGAAAGGTGTCAGGGAGCTGGGCTCAGCAGACTCAGGCTAATAGGTAATCATGTGTGCACAGCTATTATACCAAAATGGAATAAAGGGGCCGCCATTCACACCCTCTGTGATCTACCAGCATCAGCTTTGAGAGCTACTGGTAGATCACGATCTACTTAATGAGCACCCCTGACTTATAGTATTCAGCCCGGCCGGCCCAGATTGCCATCAGGCATAGTGAGGCAATCTGGGCCTATTTTCAGTGGTGGGCCTGGAGCTGGCGCTCCAGTAGACTCTATGTTGATCCGGCCTGGGTTGTCACCCTAGGACAGGAGGAAGGAGGAAGTGTGTTACTGGAAGGATCACCAGGTGAAAATAAAAGAAAGAAAAGCTTGACAAAAAGAAAACTAACGCAGCCACCACATCTAAGGACTGATAATCAGCAATACATTACATTTATGTTCTTGGGTTTAGATACACTTATGCACTTATTTTTCTATATATTATCATATTGTTTTCATGATAGACAAAGGAAAGAAAATGAAGGTTTTCTAGATTTCATAAAAACCGATAATGTTTCACTACCCCCGATTTTCCCTGTATATCTTGACGCAACCGTTCCATATACGTAAAGCAGCGTGGAGGGGCTCGGTGAAGGTGGCGGTGAAGGTGTATATGTGTCTCACTGGGGTACAAAATTCATAAAAGGAGATCTGACCAGATTCATAATCCAGATATACCCTCAATCTATCGCTGGAGATACTGGCCGGCAGTTCGATCCATTTGCTGTCGCGTATCACTGAATACCAATCGCCACTTCGGCGCAAACACCAGGACTTATTATTGCATTCATTCTGCGCTTGGTATCCTCCCCGGTCTATACTGGGGTAACACATTCCGATGCTCCAATACGCCGACCCTCCGACATCCACCTCCCAGTAATGTCGCCCTGAGGAGATACTCTGACTGCTTAACACCTGAGTATAATCCTTAAACCTCTGCGGTGTTTTGGGGCGATTCTGGTGTGGTGAATAGGATGCGGTTTTCATGTCATCTGATATATGGAGATCATTATGGGCCGTGTTTATGTCCAGCGATATGTCTGCAGGTTCCTGTAGATGGAAGCATATCATTATTCCGGTTATATGGGATGCACCTGTTTGTATCACGTGAGACACCCAAGTTGTATCCAGATCCCCTCCATCATTAGGGGGTTCCTCATCATCTCTCTGATTGATGTCACACAAGTCACCTATGCCTGATTGCTGGAGGGCAGTCAATGGATCCATCATGTTGCTCAGCTCCCGGTCAATGTCCCGCATCTTCCGGGACAGCTCGCCCTTTTTTATCACCAGCTGATCGATCAGATTGGAGACAGAGACCGAGATCCGCTCGACATTTATGGAGATCTCTTTTAGGACTTTCTTCTCCAAGTCATCTAGTTGTCTTCTGAGGTCTCTGAACAGAGCAGCGACTTTATCAGTTTCCTCTGCTGCTTTTCCTTCTACTTTCCTCTTGTGTTCCTGCAGACTCTGAACTCTATTCTCCATCTCCTCTCTCTCTATCTTCAAATTCTGGTGAACACTTTTCAGTCTTACCCTCTTCTTCTCTGAGGCCTCATCCAGTGACTCCACCTGGTGTCCCCGATGTTCTTCTTCCAAGCACTTATCGCAGATACAAGAGGCATCCTGAGCGCAGTAATACTTCAGGTCCAGATTATGAACAAAGCATAGTCGGTTCTCCATGGAGGGTTTAGACAGGAAATGCTCCGATATGTTATGCAGAGCAATGTTCCTGTGTAGCGTTGGCCACTCCTCGGACTCTTCTTTGCACTGAGGACAGGAATAACACCCAGATCCCTTCTGTGTGAGCAGCTGGCGGATGATACAATCCTGGCAGAAGTTGTGACCGCATTTCAGGCTGACGGGTTCTATATAAATCTCCCAGCAGATGGGACATTTCAACTCCTCTCTCAGATCAAAAGACGCCATCACTAGAATGGAAAGAAAGAAATGAGAGCAAAGTCCCTGATGATGTAAATCACAGTAGAGTTTACAAATTCCTCCAGGAGGAGCGGCTCAGGCTGTGTGACACATGATATTTGTTACATGGAAACACAAAACAGAGAAAAGTGATGAAAAAGACCATGTGGTCAATTGAGTCTGTCCCTTTTTTTTTGGATATTTGTATGTTTTTGTATGTTTCTCTTTTTTTAGCCTTTTTGTTTTTGAGTATAGATCTAGGCTTGTCCCAGCGAGGTTTAAATTCACTAACTGTTGATTGATGCACTACCGCTGCTGGAAGTCATTTATACAGAGAACACATGAAATGATATCTAGTAAAATAATGTCTGTTTGAGGTAAAATGTTTGAGAAAAAGTTATGAGAGAAATGCTTGATGTTTCACAAACAAAGCTATGCAGAAATGAAATATCCACAGGATAGGTAGCTGTGCTTGCTTAGGGTTTGTTTTTGTTCACATTGCCCGCATGCTAGAATGCTCATTTTAGCACGTGGGCTACTGCAACAGGTCCAGTGGGTGGGGGGTGTAATTCTCTGTCACATCGTGCCATTTCATGGAATGATTTCCTGCGGATCAGGATAGATGATTGTCCCTAGACACAGACAGATTGTGTCCAGGGACAATCATCTATCCATAGAAAGATACATGCAGACTGCCCCTGACACGTGTGGTTGTTGTCCACCTGCCACTAACTTGAACGGGCACAGAGGCCGCATCTGTATGGACACAGCCTGGGATGTCTGTCGGAGAATCAGTCTTGCCGCTGGAAGCCGCAGCAACCCCATGTGAATGTAGCCTTATAAGGCGGCTTAGTGTTAGGTTTACAGGGAGGGTTATAATTAGGATTACTTGGAAGGTTATTATAAGGGTTACACATACGGTTAGGGTTGCAGGAACAGTTAGTATTAAGTGTAGAGGTTTAGTATAAGTATTACGGTTACATGGAATATTAGCATTAGAGTTATAGAGAGGGTTAGTATTAGGGTTACAGGGAGAGTTATATGGAGGGTTAGTGTTTAGGTTAGAGAAAAGGGTTAGTATTAGGGTTACAGAGAGGGTTAGTGTTAGGGTTACAGGGAGGGTATGTAATAGGGCTATAGGAAGGGTTAGTGTTAGGTGACAGGTAGTGTTAAAGTTATAGAGAGGGTTAGTATTAGGGTAACAGAGAGGGTTATTGTTAGGGTTACAGGGAGGGTTTGTAAAAGGGCTATAGGGTTAAAGGGGCAGGTAGTGTTAAAGTTATAGAGAGGGTTAGTATTAGGGTTACAGGGAGGATTAGTGTTAGGAATGTAGAGCGAGTTAGTATTACAGTTACATGGAGGGCTAGTGTTAAGTTACATAGAGAGTAACAGGGAGGGTTAGTGTTAGGGTTATAGAGAGGGTTAGTGTTAGAGAGAGAGTTACAGGGAGGCTAAGTGTTATGGTCACAGAAATGATCTATATAAGGGTTACAAGGAGGGTTAGGGAGGGTTAGTATTAGGGTCACAGGAAGGATCTGTATAAGGGATACAGGGAGGGTTAGTATTAGGGTTACAGGGAGGGTTAGTGTTAGGGTTGCAGGAAGGATTTGTATAAGGGTTACAGGGAGGGTTAGTGTTAGGGTCACAGGAAGGATTTGTATTAGGGTTACAGGGAGGGTTAGTGTTAGGGTTACAGGACAGGATTTGTATTAGGGTTGCTGGGAGGGTTAGTGTTAGAGTTGTAGAGTAGGATGGTTAGGGTTATTGAGATCCGACCAGACCTGGCGATCTGCTGATGGAAGCATCCCCCTCGAATCTCCCTTCAAATGAGGTACTCACAGATGAAGAGAGATGGGTTGCCCAATGTTGTCCAACCTGGACAGGCACTGGTGGAACAGAGATAAGCCAGTAGACGAGTGAGTTCCTGTCCATTGACTGAAGTAGCCTTTTTGGTGGGCTCCACTAAAGGAAGAATGTAGCCCTAAAATGTGTGGAACCCACCTGCTCCCGTTGCTGGCTGCTGATAGAAACCTTTGGTCATACTAGTAAGAGGAAGGGTTCTAACTCTTTCCTAATTTATTCAAAACAAAAAAAAAAGTTTTGAATTACAGGAGAATAATGGAGAGAGTGAAATACACTAATCCCCATAATTCAAGCCGACCCGTGACACTAAAGCTGTCACAGGTCGGCTCTATTGATCTGGAACTCAGTGAACACATACCACTGATCGCTGACTTCCCGATCCTCTTCCCTCAGAGAGGCTACACTTATCTTAAGATCTTTGGAAAGCTGACTATCGTACTATTGTTTGTTTTTTTGTTCATGTTCCCGCCATTTCACGAGTGGGTCTCCTCCTCTAAATGGCTCCAGTTTTTTTTAGTTTTTTTTTAGCAATACTGTTTATTGAAAGAAGCTTAAATACAGGTGATGCATTAATAAGTACAAGTATGTAACACGAAATGAATTACATGTCACTTAACATATACACGGACTTATAGTGTTGTGCCAACTCAGAAGTAGAATTGGTATTAAATGGAATGTACCAAGGTATATAACAAGCGATAAAAAAACAAATTAAAAGAGAAGATACGGATAAGATGAAAAATAATAAGAATGACAAATGGCTCCAGTTTTAATCAATAACCCTTTAATAAAGGCTTTGTGAGTATTCCAAATTGTGAAATGACCCTGTACTGAGTCAGAATTTGTGTGGAAGAACGCCAGTAATTCAGAACTGATCTGAACTCTATATTATTATTTAGTATTAGCTAGGAGGCTGAAATGTAACCTCACGATGGTTGAGGCATGTCATTTGGAATTAGGGAAGAGGTCTATTGATATGGGGGCATGGTCCAGCCAAGTGATCAGCCGTATCTCTGATTTAGAAATACAGTATGTTGAAGGGTATATTTATCTACTAAAACATGTCAAGTCTAGAGTATGAGTGCTGGGCATGAGGGAAAAAGGTACAGTCTTTCTCAGTGCCTTGTATGCATCTTCCCACATGCCAAGGTCCTAGATGTTATCCTTGACTCAGACCTCACCTTTCTTCCTCACATCCAATCGCTATCCAAATCCTGCCGCCTTCACCTTCGTAACATCTCCAATATACGCCCCTTCCTCACCAAAGAAACCGCAAAATGACTCATTCACTCACTTGTTATATCTCGTCTTGACTATTGTAACTCCCTCCTCATTGGCTTACCTCTATACAGGCTCCTCCCCCTTCAGTCTATCATGAATGCAGCTGCTAGACTCATCCACCTAACCAAACGCTCAGTGTCTGCAACCCCCCTCTGCCGATCCCTGCACTGGCTTCCACTTGCCCAAAGGATAAAATTCAAAATATTAACAACCACTTACAAAGCCATCCACAACTCTGCCCCCGGCTATATCTCAATCCTTGTCTCAAAATATCACCCTAACCGTCCCCTCTGCTCTTCAAAAGACCTCCTGCTTTCCAGCTCCCTCGTCAACTCCTCCCATGCTCGCCTCCTGGACTACTCTAGAGTCTCTCCCATCCTCTGGAACTCTCTACCCCAACCGGTCCGTCTAACTCCCACTCTGACTGCCTTTAGGCGATCCCTTAGGACTCATCTCTTCAGGGAAGCCTATCCCACCTCAACCTAACCCATGAAATATCAATTTCTTAAAGAATTCATCCCCACACAGCCACTCCTCATGTATCACTTGCCCCTCCCTTTTAGATTGTAAGTCCTCACGGGCAGGGCCCTCCTTACCATCTTGTTTTGAATTGTATTGTGATTGTAATGTCTTCCTTATATTGTGAAGCGCTGCGCAATTAAATGACCATTTCGCAAAGGAGTTATCTTATGCATTAAACTGAAAAGAAAATGTTTTTGACTAGTGTTAGGGGCGTCTAAGTTTCCAATAGTAGCTAGGTGATTGTAGAAGGAAGCTACTAAAATGATGTACCCGCCATTTGGATCAGCGAGGACACCATGTAGCTGAAAGTCTAATGTGTTTTCGATTGCTATCATAACTCCTTTACGTTAACGGTCAGAGTTAACAAAGAAGTAATGTGAAAATAAACAGGACTTACAAGTAGGAGGTTTTTCATTGTGAAAGAGGATCTCTTGTATGCAGAGAATGTCACATTTAAGGGAAGAAGCTTCTTTCTATAGCAAGCGTATGGAGGCGTAAAGAGAAAGCACTGGAGAACTTAATTATAGATGAAGTAAAAAGTCAGGTTTTGGCCCAGTCTAGAGAAATATGTGAGACCAACTCTTTTTTTATGAGCTGTTTTAGGAATAGAGACTGAGATGCCCAAGCTTTGGAGTCTCTTAATGCCATCCTGTATGATCAGAATGGGAAAAATCTTATCTTGGTAAGGAGTTTTGTAGGGAATCCCCCATCTGTATGAAATGTTCTTTTCCCGGAGAGATTTAGTGATAGGATTACAGTCTTTGTACCTTTGGGTAGTGGTAGATGAGATGTCAGTGTATAGAGTGATATGTGCATAAGGAGCAGGGAGAGAGGCTGCTTTTTTAAAATTTTGCCACAAGTAAGATATTTTCTTTAATGTTGAAAAAGTGCAACTTAGACATCTCTAGGGGCAGAGTCCGGAAGATGTTTGGATTTATGGAGCCTGTCAACTCGGTCAATGTGGAGATCATGTATTGATTGAGAAGGCAGCAGAGCTTTAAAAAGTTGCTGTAGATATGTATTCAGCTCCGATTGGTACACTGATTCTGGGGTCCCCCTGAATTTTATATTATTAATCTATCTTCCATGTCAGTGATTTTATCCCGAAGTTTCTGAATAGTATATGTTTGTTCTTTGTGCAGATCCACTAGCTCATTGAAGGCTGTAGCAAAACCTTCCAGTTTGCTCTCGATATGTCCTATGCAGACTTCAAGGTCTAAGTCCTGTGATTACAAACCGTGGAAGATCTGCTGTTTTGAATACGGAGAGATAGGAGCCTTTCTTTAAAGTGACATTAAAGTCAAAAAATGTTTTCCCTCCCCCCAATGTTAATGTTAGCACTTACCTTAAATGATGTCTCTTAATCAGATCTGCCTCTTCTTTCCTGATGTTTTCATCTGTCCCTCCAGCGGTGCGGCGGCTCTCCGATCCAGTGCTGACTCCTTTGTCCTTGCTGGCACTTCCGATCCCGCGGTGTCTGCAGACTTACCTTGCCTCTCTGCTCGTCTCCCGGCCGAAAATCCGAACTGCGCATGCGCCCGAGCAGTTTCGGATTCTCGGGCGGGAGCGCAGGGCGAAAACGGGGTAAGTTTAAACCGCTGTTAAAGCGGGGTTTTTTTTCAAACTTTTTGCATATATCTACTGCTTGCTAGCAGTAGATATAGGCAGGCAAAAAAAAAACGGAGGGTTTAGAAACCCTCTAACGCAGTGTTCTGAGGCAGGATTATTAGATGCTGGGAAATCCTCTAAAAAGGGTTAATTGATTGCCTTGAATTGGAGATTCAGGCGTAATAGACTGTTTTTTACTCACCAGAACTTTTGTGCACGGTGAACTCAGGGGAGATTGTGTACTTTGTTAGCATTCCAAATCATAAAATTATCCTGTAGTGAGTCACAATTTGTTTGGAAGATCGCCAGTAATTCATAATGGATCTTAATTCTATATTTAGTATTAGCTAGGAAGCTGAAATGTAACCTCCAGATGGTGGAGGAGGCATGTGATTTGGAATTAGGGAAGAGGTCTATTGATAAGGGGACATGGTCCAAACAAGTGATCAACCCTATCTCTGATTTAGAAATATGTTGAAGGGTGAATTTATCTACCAAAAACATGTGAAGTCTAGGGTATGAGTGCTGGGCATGAGAGAAAAAGGTGCTGTCTTTCTCAGTAGCGTGCATGCATCTCCTCGCATCATGCAAGTCGTTAGAGACTAGGAAAGAAGACAGGGCAAGGTTGCGAAGTCTGCTTGGAGTAGATATATCCAGGTCTGAGTCTATGATTCCATTAAAATCTCTAGACAATTAAATGACCTTTTCTCATAGGAGTTATCTGATGCACTAAACTGATGAGGATGTTTTTTTAATTAGTGTTAGGGGCATAAAAGTTTCCAATAGTATCCAGATGATTGTTGAAGGAAGCTACTAGAATGTGATGTACCTGCCATGACTAAGGTAGCATAGATGTCCCCATTCTTTTCCCTAATATGAGCCACCAAGACTACCCACCACCCGTACCTGTAAGGAATAAACAGACCACACTCAAAATGGCATAAAATGGCCTTTCAGCCTTTTATTGAATAATATGATATAAAACATAACTATATACACAATTTCAACATCTGTCAGAATTACATAAACAAAGTTGCAGGTCTTTGAAGGCCACATCTTCATTACTAGGGCATTACTAGGATGAACTCAACAATGAAATATTAATAACTAGGGTTGCACCATATATTTTTTTGGGTACTCGCCGATACCGAATACCGATACCGGAAGTCCCATTAAGGAAGCCATGTGGCATGTAAAGACTCACCACCCAGCTTCCCAAATAGCAGGGAAGACATCTCCATGCTTCCTCGTCACCAGGTGCCACCTTTCTGGCCAAACAGGAAGCCAAGGGGTAGGTAATGACTTGCCGCCCGGCTTCCTGATTGGCCAGTTTCTCGACCAATCAGGAAGCCAGGCATCTAGACATTACAGGGCGCCCGGCTTCTTGATTGGCTGGGAAGCCGGCTCCATGCTCCCTTGTCACTAAGTGAGGAGGGACCATAAAGCCAGCTTTCTGGCCAATCAGGAAGCCGGGGGGCGGGTAATGAGTCGCCGTCCAGCTTCCTCACTGGCCAGCTTCCCGACCAATCAGGAAACTAGGCGGCGAGTCATTACACGCTGCCTGTCTTCCTGATTGGCCGGGAAGCCGGCTCCATGCTCGCTGATCACCAAGTGACGGGGAAGCATGGAGCCGCCTTCCCAGCCAATCAGGAATTGGAAGTCCCGGTATCGGGAGCATTTGGGCGAGTACGAGTATTGTCACCGATACTGATACTAGTATCGGCATCGGTGCATCCAGATTAATAACTAAAAAAAATACATTAAAAAATGGTTTAACTTCAATAATATAATATTAATAGCATTACAACCACATGACCATGAACAAACCTTTTGGACACAAATTTGCTGACAAAAAACCCCCAAAAACCAAGCAAGTTCATTTTCAAATTGGATGATTGCAGCATGCTGGGAGTTGTAGCACAGAGTTCCATGTGTTACAGAAGTGACAATGGCAGCTACCCACAGAAGAGGCTTTTTAGATTCCCCCTCTTTGACCAACAGGAAAAAGGTCCTTTTGTGTTGCCCAATCAGCTGCTGGTGGGGAATTCCCCACCAGCAGCCTGACATAAGCAAAGGGGGCAATGGGCGGTGACATCATTGACCTTATATAGCCATGTAGCCAAATGAGCTAATGACATCAACACAAGCGTCCTGCCCCTTTGTTTATGGGGAGCTGTTGGAAGGGAATGCTCTGGCTTGCATTTGATTGGGTGGGAGGCTCATGTAGCTTCTGTGTTCAGATGAGCTCAGGTTCTGATCGGACCCGAGCTCATCCATAGCATTGATCAGTTGCTGAAAAACGGCAGTCACAGCTACTGGTGTGAGCTAAGTGTTGCAATCTGTGCACCACTGATGGTTTATTGGGCCCATTGTTTTCTTTGAAGGTAACCTATGATCATTGACATTTTCATTATAATCTTAGTTTGAATTGCCCACGTGTGTGACAAGCTGACTGCAATCTTAGATCTGCTTTCTTCCCCTCCACCAGCCCCCTGGGGATTCAGTTTTCCAAAGTATTTACTAATGTCAGAAAAAGGGTATTTTTGGTATGATACAATCAACAGTCAACTTAGTTTATTTACCAGAAAAAATAGAATTTTTGTTTCCAAACGTCATATTACCAAGGAAGACGGTATTTTTAGACTCACGTTCATGTCATAGCATCACATTCTGGCCTTGAGCCAAAGCCTTGTCATTGTTGTCAAATATCCAAAATAGAGTCATGAAAGCGCAAAATGCAGTAATTCAATTGTACGGTATGTAAATCCTAACAATGAGCGCCTATTATTTGCTCCCTTTTCGTGCGTTAAATATACAGAAAGTGTGTGTGGTATATCTGTTCGATAACTGCAAAAAAAAAAAAAAAACTGTTGATCCTGCCAGACATTCAGAGCTGTCCTGTGTCCTTCTGTACACTTCCTGTGTTACCTCAGGTAAAGTATTTAGCCTTCCCTGTTTTTATCTTGGACTACAGAACGACTTTCTAGGTTGTGGAGATGACGAGGAAATGGGAATACAGTGGTTTAGCAAAAGCCAACTGGGCAGGGCTGACAACACTCAAAAATATGATGCGTTGTCAGCTTCATAGGGGACTTCGTAGGTGAATGCATTTCTCACAGATCAACGGTATTTTTCGATACTTGCTACGTCTTCAAGGCCAGGTTCGCACCATTTTCCGGAACAGATCTGGAACGTGGTACATTGCGTTTTGCCGAGATGTTGCCGCGTTCCAGAGAGGTTTTTTTTTGGGGGGGGGGAGTGGGTTAGCTTAAAATGGTGTGGTCCAGTGCGTTTGCATGAGTTTGTATGCGTTTCCATGGGTCCCAGTGCATTCCAGACCAGAGAAAATGAGACAAGCAGTATTCTTTTTGTCGGGTCTGGAACGGACTGGGATGGTGTACACAGCCAAGAATTACCATAGGGATACATTGGGATGCTTTTTTGGTCCGGGAACAAACTGTTCTGGTCTGGATATGGTCCGAATATGGTGTAAACAAGCCCTCAAAAGGAGAACTATGAGGTGAGTGCTTTTCACTCATCCTCATAGTTCTAGCCGACCTGTGACAATTAAACTGTCACAGGTCGGCTCAGTAGATCGGGAAGTGAGCGAACACATACCAGCGTTCGCTCACCTCTCGATCCTGTCACAGCAGAGAGCCATGACAGGGGAGGGACTGGATTCCCCCTCCCCGCTCCTCCAGCGCTGACTGGCGGAATGGACGGGGGAGGGGGCGGGTACAGCTGGTTCTGCCTCTAGATACGCACAGCCAGCTGTATTGATGCCTTCCAGCGGCCATCTTAGTGATGGACGCTGGCAGAGAGAGGAGGGGACAGTCACCCCGCGGGATAAGGTATGCCGCCAGGTCCCCTACTCTCTCCTGAAACTGTCGGACGCTCGGTCCATGACCGAGTGCCCGGCTCTTCAGTTTCCGCATAGTTCTACCCGGCCGTTGACAATTAAACTGTCACAGGTCGGCTCAGTAGATCGGGAAGTGAGCGAACACATACCAGCGTTCGCTCACCTCTCGATCCTGTCACAGCAGAGAGCCATGACAGGGGAGGGACTGGATTCCCCCTCCCCGCTCCTCCAGCGCTGACTGGCGGAATGGACGGGGGAGGGGGCGGGTACAGCTGGTTCTGCCTCTAGATACGCACAGCCAGCTGTATTGATGCCTTCCAGCGGCCATCTTAGTGATGGACGCTGGCAGAGAGAGGAGGGGACAGTCACCCCGCGGGATAAGGTATGCCGCCAGGTCCCCTACTCTCTCCTGAAACTGTCGGACGCTCGGTCCATGACCGAGTGCCCGGCTCTTCAGAAGGGGGTGACACCAAATACCTGTTCGAAAAATCAGGATTTGCTTTACTGAGATCAGAGTTGTAAATGGTTCCCATCGGTTTCTATGGCTACCATACTGTGCAGTAAGTGCTTTGCTCTTGTGCTATTACAGGGGTCAGCCATCTAAGGTTTGTGTACCACAGTGGGCATGCAAAGCCATTTTCAGGTGTTGCCCAGACGATCCATTGTCATGTGTGTCTACAAAATGATTTGATATTTCTTATTAAAACAGAACTGTAGTAAAGTTTGCTAAATATTATCTTGTCTGTGGTGTTGAATTTACCAGACAGAATCTTATGCTTGACAATGGCTGACTCTGAATTGTTCTCTGCATTTAGATCCACATAAAAGGTGTAAACAGACTGACCTGGAGATAATAAGCGGAGGGGCTACATGGCTGGGAGAGAGTTTCCCTGGGAAGGGGTGAAAATTTGGATCTTACCTTATAGGAGGGCAAAGTTCAGGTGGAAGGGAGCAGACGTCAAGTTCAGGTGGAAGGGAGCTAAGAGTCAACCAAGGATCCAGATAGAAACTTAAAGTGCAGGTTAAAAATAAAAGGAATTTATTGAAAACATCAATAAACAAAAATGGCAAAAAACAATGGTGGAAGTCTAGGACGTTGTTGATGCCAGGTCAGGGAACGCTGAGAGCAAAATGAATGGAAACAATAGACAGAGTCAGGAGCCAGGAGATCAGTCAGCCAAAGCCAGGGTCATACATGGAGAACAGGAACAGCAGCACAATACTTGGATGATCTGAACACATGCCAAAAAGGAACAAACAGTGTCAGACACACTGCACAGAAGACAAGCTGCAGCCGACTGGAGGAGGAAGGTTAAGAAATAGGGATGCACCGAATATCGATACCGGAAGTCCCATTAAAGAAGCAGGGTGGCAGGTCATTACACGTGTAATGACTCGCCGCCCGGCTTTATGATTGGTCCGAAAGCTGGTCAATCAGAAAGCCAGGCTGCGAGTCATTAACCTGCCCCCCGGCTCCTGATTAGCCGGGATGCCGACTCCATGCTCCCTCATCACCAGGAGACGAGGAAGCACGAAGCCGGCTTTCTGGCCAATCAGGAAGCCGGGGCATGGGTACTGACTCGCCACCTGGCTTCCTGATAGGCCAGCTTTCCGACCAATCAGGTCGCTGCTTCTGCTCCTGGTCTCAGCCAAATGCTGCGCATGCGCGGTGTAGCAGTCTAATTCTCCCTCCTTCTCCCGGGTCCGGTGTGGAGGTGGTGCAAGGCTGTGTGCAGGCGCAGTGGCAGAGGTGTGGGGAGCGGGTCCCAAGCCATACTCCATAGAAGCCATGGTTTCTATAAACTGCACTGATTATGGCCAAATAGCATGAAACAGCTGTATGCAGTTTTAAATAAATGGTTCTATAATATTAGTATTTATGTGCACTATAGACCAGCGGTTCAGGTTGTGCATATGGCCAAAGGGTAGAAAGTCAATGATTTGCATACCTCTGCCCACTGTCCTGAAATGAAGAATAATCTTATTTTTAGGATATGAAATGGAATAAGATATGCCAATACCTTCTGTTTTAAGAAGGCTCTACTTAGAGTGAGGGCCTCTTGATCTCCTTACATAAGTATGGTGGACAAGGCCATTGGTTAATGATGAGGTGTAGAACGGCCCAAGTTCTTGATCACAGCAGTTGGTTGAGATTGGCCTATCAGAGCACTACAAATTTTGAGATTTCCGAAGGGCTCTAAAAAGTGGGTACCTCTCGGAGTTCGCTATTAATTTCTGCTGCTTGTTTGGTGCTTTTAAAGTGACCATAGTTTTATTAATCATCCCATGTGATTCTTGTCATCTAGCTGTGAGTCCATTGATATGACCATTATTACAGCCAAATCAGAAAGGTCCTTAAAAAGGGAAATGTTATAGAAAACATGGCAGGACCCTGGTGATCCAGCCCCTGACCATTGGCTGAATATTCCACCAAATCAAATTCCTACTTTCTATATTGTCACCATTTCGCACATTTTAATACTGATTACTCCCACATATTGTTAAAAAACCATATTCATCCCATATGAGTAAAGCAGCATGGAGGGGCTCAGTGAAGGTGACAGTGAAGGTGTGAAGGTGGCGGATCTGGTCACCCAGGTCATAAAATGAGATCTGCCCAGCCTCATAATCTAGTAATATCCTAATCTTATCACCAGTGATAATGTCAGTTAGCAGCAACCTCATGTGGTCATGTATCATAAAATACTCCCTATCCCACCTCTCCATCACCCAAGACTTATCATTATATCCAATCTCCTGTAGACCAGAAAGGCCTCCTTCACACCTTTCTCCTCCTTTTCTTTGTATACTGGGATAACACACTCCGACTTTCCAATTATGGGATCCCCTGACGTCTACCTCCCAGTAATGTCTCCCTGAGCTGAAAGTCTCCTTGCTTATAACCTGAGGATAAAACTGAAATGACTCCGGTGTTTCTGGATGATTTTGGTTTCCCACAAAGGTTGCAGTTTTCATATCTTCTGATAAATGAATACTATGGGTAGCTGAGTTTACATCCAGTAATATGTCTGTAGTTTCCTGTATATAGATCCCTCCATTAAATCCTGTTATGACATCAGATAAACCTGTGCGTAATATGTGCGATATTTGGTTCACATCCAGATCACCATCAGCTTGTAGCTGTTCTTCATAAGTCTCTGTGTCATCATTATCTCCATCCTCAGTACCACACAGGTCACCTATGTCTGATTCTTGTGGGACAGTCAACGGATCCGTCATATTACATAGTTCCTCAATGTAATGTATTCTCCTGGACAGCTCGTCCTTTTTTGCTTCCAGCTTCTGAATCAGATCCGAAATTACGAGGGAATGCTGATTTTCCTGTCTGTAGATCTCGCTCAGGACTTTCTTCTCGAGGTCTTCCAATTGTCTCCTGAGTTCTGTAAACAAGTCGATGATTCTCTTTATTTCTCCGGACGCTATTTCCCCTACTTTCCTCCGGCGTTCCTGCAGGCTTTGAACTCTCTTCTCCGTCTCCTCTCTCTTTGTCACCAGTTTCTCCAGAACATGTCTCAGTTTCTTGGTCCTCTCGCAGATCCCTTCCGCTGATTGCACCTGATCGCCTTTGTGTATTGCGATCAGACAGCAGGACACACGGACAGACTCAGAGTTCTCAGTGCTGTTATACTCCAGGATCTTCTTATGGAGGAAGCTTTTTCTGTCCTCTGGAGAAGTGGTGGGGTCACATAAGACATGTTCTTGTGACTTGCTGTGGACGCTCAAGTGGCTACTGCACAGAGAAGCTTCACAAAGCAGACAGGACTTTACAGCAGGCACACAAGCATGAATGCAGTAAGTGCAACTGATGCCGGACTCCTCCTGATCTGGCTGAGCAGATGTGAAAGTCTCCACTATGTTACGTAGAGTTATATTCTCGTGCAAAGAAGGTCGATCCTGAAACTCTTCTCTGCATTCTGGACATGAATACCCTCCAGACCCCTCCTGTGTATCCAGCACACGATCAATACAGATGCGGCAGAAGTTGTGTCCACAATTTAGCATAACAGGATCGGTGTAAATGTTCCGGCAACCAGAACAGTCCAGCAGCTTTCTCAGATTAGCAGACGCCATTGCTGACAGCCTGGAGAGATGAAAGTGGTTTCAGATTGCAGAGGGTGCGTTTTCCTTTACAGGGCGAGGCTGGGGCTGTGACTCACGCTGCATTACGGGATCCTTATACGCAGAGGAACTCTGATAAATATATCCCGCGGTCAAAGCTTCCTGTTTAGATAAAAATAAAGGTAATGTTATAAGATGTGATACATTTGTAGCGTTCAGCCACTAAGAAGCAATATGCTGATGCTACAAATTAAAGTATTTCTAAAGTCCCAGCACATCCTCTCCTGTTATAACATCAGCATTGTAATAGGAATACATAGTGGAGTTGTATTGATAATGCAATCAAAGCTTACTTTACAAAATCCCTTTAAATGTAGTGAGCGCTGCCTTCCGTCTATCCATCACTTTCAACAACGTCCTGGATCCCCAGTGTGCTTTGCGTTTCTTTCCCTGCTGCTTGATGTGATGCAATCTCGATTTCTCAAAACTACCGTGTTTCCCCGAAAGTAAGACCTACCCCGAAAATAAGACCTAGTGCTATCTTCGGGGATTTCTGTAATATAAGACCTACCCCGAAAATAAGACCTAGTTCGGGGTAGGTCTTATATTACAGACATCCCTGAAGATAGCGCTAGGTCTTACCTTCGGGGTTCGCCCGCACACATGCCCGCCCACCTGTTTGTGGCTCCCTGGATGGCAGAGCGGAAAGCAGCAGCCAGGTAAGACATCCCCCGAAAATAAGACCTAGTGTCTTTTTTCGTGAAAAAAAAATAAATAAGACACTGTCTTATTTTTGGGGAAAAAACGGTACATATCCCACCATGCATTGCTTCCAGCTGGGCCACAGAACACCTCCCGCTTATGTTATGGAGTTGAGGAAGGAGTGTCTTGTAGTCCAGCCAGGGAGAATTGGGCAGGGCTGACAACATAACAAAGCTGCTGCTTTGACTCGCAAGAGGCTGCCCACACATTGTGTGTAAGGAAAGGGATTTTGGGTGATGTAGTTCTGGAAGCATCCCTCTATTAATAGGAATGGGCAGAGATGCTTTGGATTTCAATGCATCAGAAGAGTGCACAGGATGTTAGGAGTATACTGGATTTCTGGCAGATGAACAGGTATTTTACTGTACTTGCACTGCTTTTAAAAAGACAAAACATGGGAAAATGCTACTGTATTGGAAAGAGGTACTTATTATGGCTTTTTAATGGTTCCCCCGACTTACACTTTATTAGCTTTTGAAGTATTGCGCAATAGCACCTGCACACACAAAATCCAACAAGTAGCATGATATAAGAATACAAATAAGATAACATTGTATAAATATCAACTGGACAAGACTCATTTCCGATCACTACATCCCATAACTGCGCTTAAATAACTCTATCAACACCTTTCTGATCAATTGCTTCTGAAGGGTGAAAGTGTATGAGTATATGGGGACATGCATCTATTGGCACCAGTGGCGTAACAATCGCAATAGCGACCCAGGTGGCCGCTATGGGGCCTGGGGCACAGTGGGGCCCGGCCAGATGCCGAGCGGACCGCCTGGGTCGCTATGGCATCCTCTGCTGCTGGCTGTCACTAGCGGCTCTGAAGAAGAATGCGCTGCTGTTCAATTTACTGACCGTAATCTGTGCAGCAGCGTGTTCGTCTCCCGAGCCGCTGTTGAGTCAATGAGAGCCAGCAGCGGCGGTGGAAGAGGCCTGACCTGGCAGTGGAGGAGGAGGCGTGGCCCGTGGTCGACAGCAGGGAAGAAGGCGGGGCCCGGTGACGGAGGAGGCGGGCCCGGTGACGGAGGAGGCGGGGCCCATCAGCGATCTTGGGATCTCAAGTGGGCTCTGCAAGGGGTATAACTAGAAATCACAGGGCCACATACAAAATTTTGCAATGGGGCCCTGTGATTTCTAGTTACGCCCCTGATTGGCACCTACTGTGTATGGCACTGAAACTGGTTCCAAAGGGCAAGAAGTCATTGTTCCTGAATCACAGTCTAAAGGTCTCTAATTATTGCACCCAATAAAACCTATTTTATCTTTATATCTTTATTACATAACTTGTATCTTGATTACATAATCTGGATGATTGAAAGTGGACCTGTCAGTAACTTCCCTGCAAGATAACATTTCTAAAGTTTCAGCAATGATACAATTGTTTAAAAAAAAAGCTCCCCCTTTTATTATAGAAATGGTCATTCGTGAGCTCCAGTCAGTGACTTTGCCTAGGCTGAGATGATGTCATCAGTCTGCTGCAGGCAGGAGGAAGCATTTCCTTAGTCTCCTCTCCCCCAGTGATCAGTCTGCTGCAGGCAGGTTTCCTTAGTCTCCTCTCCCCCAGTGATCAGTCTGCTGCAGGCAGGAGGAAGCATTTCCTTAGTCTCCTCTCCCCCAGTGATCAGTCTGCTGCAGGCAGGAGGAAGCATTTCCTTAGTCTCCTCTCCCCCAGTGATCAGTCTGCTGCAGGCAGGAGGAAGCATTTCCTTAGTCTCCTCTCCCCCAGTGATCAGACTGCAACATTGTAATTTTGCAGCAAGGTGAGAGGCTGATCTGTCTTAGACATTTGTGAACACAGCAGAAGAACTGCACACACACTAGGATTCCCATGAGTGTGTCTTATCTACTAGCCCAGGAAGTAGAAGGTGACACTTGATGATGTCTAAACAAAGATGCTGCCGTCCTTCTGGAGAGAAATGCAGATGAAGGTATTGTCATTGACACATTGCTAAGCACTTCCCAAGAAAAAATATATCTGATGCTGTGTGTGCTTTAAGATTAGAGCACCTTAAACACACGGAAACCACACTCTCTGGATAGCGGCCAGGGAGGTGTTCATCCCCTTATTGTACCATCCTGTGGCAGGACATCTTTGGGTCCCGGATCCACATACTGACCGGAAAATATTCGGTTATCATGTTACCAGGAGAAGTGTTTACCTGTTTTAAAAAGCGTGCTCACCTGGTGCTACTAACTGGATGGTATTGTATACATAAATCTATACCACAAAATGATTCCCTGATGGAAAATAGCTTAAAAAACTTTTCTCACTTGGTCCTGATGAAGTATTTCAATCTCTGAAAACCTGATGACTATTATGTGTGTCCGGGAAATCCGCCCAGCATGCATAGGATAAGCTCTGTGCATGCCGCTGCACAGGTACATGCACGTGTGAACCATTATGGTGCCAACTGTTGGAAATACATCAGTATATACTGTAACTATGTCTTTCGAGCACTAGATGGCGCTGTAGTGCAATGTTAGTCTCTATGCTTATGCATGTATTTAACATTTGACTAGAAGTTCAAAGGGGCTTTCATAGCATTACTTTGACAATGAAATATTAATAACTGAATGTTTTTTATATCACTTTTACATTTTTATTGACTTACATTTAATATAAAAACATCCAATAAGGTTTTTATGTCTCTAAAAAATACATTGGCATTGGTCAGCAGATTTTAGAGATATAAGAATGAGAGTTTATAGTAACAATACATTACGTGTATATTAAAAGGAGAACTATGACATGAGTGTTTTTCACTCACCTCATAGTTCTAGCCGACCTGTGACAATGAGACTGTCACAGGTCGGCTCAGTAGATCGGGAGGTGAGCTCTCTGCCGTGACAGGGGAGGGGCTGGATTCCCTCCTCCCCGCTCCGATCCGCCAGCGCTGACTGGCGGAACGGACGGGGCGGGTACAGCTGGCTCTGCCTCTAGATAGGCAGAACCAGCTGTCAGTCACGCAGCTGGGCGGATCCCGGCACAATTGTCGGGATCCGCTTCAGCTGCGGCGTCTCGGTATACCGCGAGCAGCAGCAGTATACTGAGCCTAGGGTGATGGGGGACGCTAGTATGTGTCCTCCCGTTACCCTAAGGAGAACTATGGGGAAAAGCCTTAACCCCATAGTTGTCCTTTAAAGTGTATGTGAAGACAAAACTTATTTTTGTTTCAGTTTTGAATAGAGTGGGGAAGGTTTAAACGCCCTGACTCCCTTGTTACTTTGTAATCTGTGTCCCATTGGGGAGATTTACCTTCCTGTTTTGGAGACACAACAGGAAGTAAGTGAGGGGAAATCCCTTTATATACAGTTGTCACCAGAACATCGGAAGATTATAGAGATACAGTATAGTTGTGAGCTAATGATACATCACATTAAAGTGTAGGTAGATACAAAACCTTTTTCTAGTCTTGGATAAAGTCTTTTTAATTTGTGTCCCATTGTGGAGATTTCCCTTCCTGTCCTGGAAATGCAACAGGAAGTGGGAGGAAATTGGCTCAAAGTGAGTTAGACAGGTGTCACCAGAACAGATGTCCCTATTGGAAGCTTTCCCTTTACCTCCTGTTACATAGTATTTGAGGTTGAATAAAGACACAGGTCCATCAAGTATCAACCTTTGTGTGTCTGTGTGTAGTCTAGTTTTTAAGAGTACCTGTACCCCTTTACGGTCTCTGAGATAGGTATCTAAATGATTTTTGAATGATTCAATACTCTCTGCTGATATCGCTGTTTGTGGAAGAGAGTTCCAAAATTTGACCATTCTAACTGAAAAGAAGCACATACGTTCTTGTGACAACCCAAAAATTAGGGATGCACCGATACTAGTATTCAATACTAGTATAGATCCTAGTACTTGTACTCGCCCAGCCTCCGATACCAGAACTTCCGGTCAGAGGGAGATTTCCCTCTGACCAGCAGTGACGAGGGAGTATGGAGCCAGTTTATTTTCCAATCATGAAGAGACGTGCCGCCCGGCTTCCTGGTTGGCTGTTGCTAGCCAATCAGGAAGCTGGGCGGCACCTCATGACTTGCTGCTCGGCTTCATTATTGGTCAGGAAGCCAGTGTTCTTTTGCTAGAACACCGGCTTCACAGGCAATCAGGAAGCCAGGCGACGGGCCATGATCCACCACCCTACTTCCTGATAATCTGGGCACAATGCACCGGTACTCTATCGGTAAATACCGGAAAAAAAATATTGGTACTTGATACCGGAAAACCAGTATTGGTGCATCCCTACCATAAATTGTTGGTTTTCCCATCATTTACAGTGGAGACAATGGTGACCAGGACAAATAGGTAGGGTGATAGATTAGGTGATTCTCCCCAGGGAGCAGGCATCAATGAAAACTCGACAGGGGTTTTAATATTTCCACATTGTATCCAAAACAATAAAATGGCTTAACATTACACTTTAATGATATTAAAGACGTTACAATCACATGACCATGAACAATCCTTGTACACACAACTATGCAGAGAAACCCCCCCAAAAAAGCTAAGCAATGACACCGACCCCTTTGATTATTGTTCTTATGTTCTTTATCTTTGAGTGATTTTTCAGGACAGATGATTGAAGCATGCTGGGAATTGTAGCACAGAGTTCCATGTGTTACAGAAGTGAAAATGGCAGCAACCAGCAGAAGGGGCTTTGCAGATTCCCCCTCTGACTAAATAGGAAGGCGGCTAGCCGTGAGCACAGCAATAGGAGAATTATAGGAGACACAGCAGTCAGTGAAAGACGAATGGAAAGACCTCATATAAATGTGTTTATAACACACAACAAGACCCGACAGGACAATGGCGGCAGTTCCCACCTGCTGCCTCATCCTATTGGCTGAATAGTACCCCTTCCCTTGGAAAGTCACCAGTCTCTCTGCAGACATCTCTTATTCTGATCATTTCTCACATCTCCCGATTCCTGCCGGACATCTTTATACAACCATTCCATATACGTAATGCTGCGCCGAGAGGCTCGGTGAAGGTGGCGGTAAAAGTGTGGAGGTGTTGGATCGGCTCACACAGGGCATAAAAGGAGATCTGCCCGGCCTCATAATCCAGATATATCCTGACTCGGTCAGTGGACATATTGTTAGGTACCCGGCTCCTGGTGCTGTCATGTATTACACAATACCGATCGGAATTTCTGCGCAAACACCAGGCCTTCTCATTACAATCAATCTGGGACTGGTACCCTCCCCGGTCTATACTGGGGTAACACATCCCAATACTCCAAAACTCTGACCCTCCGACATCCACTTCCCAGTAATGTCGCCCTGAGGAGAAACTCTGACTGCTTAACACCTGAGTATAATCTTGAAACCTCTCCGGTGTTTTGGGGCGATTCTGGTGTGGTAAATAGGATGCGGTTTTCAGGTCTTCTGATATATGGAGATCATTATGGGCCGTGTTTATGTCCAGCGATATGTCTGCAGGTTCCTGTACATAGAAACATACTGTTACCCCTGTTATATGGGATACACCTGTGTGTAATGTGTGGGAGATCCCAGCCACATCAAGGTCACCGACTTCCTGTCTCCCTCTGTCCTCATCATCTCTCTGATTGGTGTCACACAAGTCACCTATGCCTGATTCCTGGAGGACAGTCAATGGATCCATGATGTTGCTCAGCTCCCGGTCAATGTCCCGCATCTTCCGGGACAGCTCGCCTTTTTTTATCACCAGCTGATCGATCAGATTGGAGACTAAGGCCGAGACCCGCTCTGCCTCCATGGAGATGTCACTCAGGACTTTCTTCTCCAAGTCATCTAGTTGTCTTCTGAGGTCTCTGAACAGAGCAGCGACTTTATCAGTTTCACTAGCTGCTTTTTCTTCTACTTTCATCTTGCGTTCTTCCAGACTGTGAACTCTATTCTCCATCTCCTCTCTCTCCATCTTCAATATCTGGTGAACACTTTTCAGTCTTAACCTCTTCTTCTCTGAGGCCTCATCCAGTAACTCCACCTGGTGTCCCCGATGTTCTTCTTCTGAGCACTTATCGCAGATACAAGAGGCATCCTGAGCGCAGTAATACTTCAGGTCCAGATTGTGGATGGAGCACAGTCGGTTCTCCAGGGACGGTTTAGACAGGAAATGTTCCGATATGTTACGCAGAGCAATGTTCCTGTGTAGCGTTGGCCACTCCTCGGACTCTTCTTTGCACTGAGGACAGGAATAACACCCAGATCCCTTCTGTGTGAGCAGCTGGCGGATGATACAATCCTGGCAGAAGCTGTGTCCACATTTCAGACTTACAGGGTCTACATAAACCTCCCAACAGACGGGACATTTCAGCTCCTCTCTCAGATCAGAAGACGCCATTACTGGAAGCAGAAGAGGGAGTTAATATGAAAGCCTCTGACACACAGAGCATAGAGGGTTTGTTTATACAAGCTTGGATCAGGCGAGGCCGAGATTGTGACTCATGTTGCAATCATTGGATGAGTATACAGATGGACATCTATAAAGGAAATATCAGACCTAATACAGTATTCATGCAGAAAAGGGTCTATTTGGTGACAAGTCATTTTTTGACGGTAAAAATGCTTTAGCAGAAATTGTTTTTGTGTGAAATGATACCAATGACACAGAGGTTTTCTAGGGGAGGTATAGTGGTCTTATATATACACCATATACATCAGCCGTAACATTATGACCACCCTCATGATATTGAGTAGGTCCCCCTTTTGCCTTCTTCCCATAGTGCATCCTGGTGTCATCTCTTCCCCAGGTAAGTGACGCACAAGCACCTGGCCAATCACACGATGTAAAAGAAAAACGTGATTCATTAGACCAGGCCACCTTCTTCCATTGCTCCGTGGTCCAGTTCCAATGCTCCGTGGTCAAAGATGCTTTTGGGGGTGGTAACGGGTCAGCATGGGCACTCTGATCGGTCTGCAGCTACACAGACACAGCTCCATACACAACAAGCTGCGATGCTCTGTGTGTTCAGACATCTTTCTATCAGGACCAGCATGAACTTTTTCAGCAATTTGAGCTCCAGTAGCTCTTCTATTGGATCGGACTACTCGGGCCAGCCTTCATTCCCTATGTGCATCAATGAGCCTTGGCCAGCCATGACCCTGTCTTTGTTTCACTGGTTTTTCTTCCTTGGACCACTTTTGGTAGGTCCTGACCCCTGCAGACCGGGAACATCGCACAAGAGCTGCAGTTTTGGGGTTGCTCTGATCCAGTCCTCTAGACAGGGTGTTATGGCTGATGGGTGTATATTTCTTTGTTTGTTATTACGGTCATCACTAATAACCACATTTTTAAATAATTTTTCTCCTTTTCGTCAATCTGAATTATTGAATTTTGTATGTTAATATACAGAGGGCTCCTGTTAACTTTTTACCTTTTCCAGGCACTTCTTAGCTACTTAATCCTATTGTTCACATAGCTGAGTAGCTCAGCTAACTCCTCTCTCCCCCTGGAGCGGGGTCTCCTCTCTCTCCCTGGAGCGGGGCCTCCTCTCTCTCCCTGGAGCGGGGCCTCCTCTCTCCCCCTGGAGCGGGGCCTCCTCTCTCCCCCTGGAGCGGGGCCTCCTCTCTCCCCCTGGAGCGGGGCCTCCTCTCTCCCCCTGGAGCGGGGCCTCCTCTCTCCCCCTGGAGCGGGGCCTCCTCTCTCCCCCTGGAGCGGGGCCTCCTCTCTCCCCCTGGAGCGGGGCCTCCTCTCTCCCCCTGGAGCGGGGCCTCCTCTCTCCCCCTGGAGCGGGGCCTCCTCTCTCCCCCTGGAGCGGGGCCTCCTCTCTCCCCCTGGAGCGGGGCCTCCTCTCTCCCCCTGGAGCGGGGTCTCCTCTCTCTCCCTGGAGCGGGGCCTCCTCTCTCCCCCTGGAGCGGGGTCCCCTCTCTCCCAGGGGCCCCGACCCCCCCCCACACTGATGACGCCGCCTCCAAGCTGATAGACAACCTGGAGCGGGGTCTCCTCTGTCCCACATGGAGCGGGGTCTCCTCTCTCCCACCTGGAGCGGGGACTCCTCTCCATCTCCCAATCCCTCCTTTCCTTAATTCTCCTATCACCAATATACAGCAACGTGGAGCTGGTTGAACAGATTGGAGGGTGTTAAGAAACTACTGCATGCGATGGAGGAAAACTGGGCGTGGCCAAATTGTTTAAAGGGGCGGGGATATTAACGTCCAATGGTAAATAAAGGAGACTTACAAAGCACTCAGTATAAAAGGTCAGAGCAATGGGAGGGCGTACAGTGCACTGATACTGAGAATTACACCCGGCATACAGGACAAGAGAAGTGGTACTGTGCAGAGTCCTTACATACAGAATAAGAACAGATACTGAGAGTTACACCCGGCATACAGGACAAGAGAAGTGGTACTGTGCACAGTCCATATATACAGAATAAGAACAAATAGCGAGAAAGACACCCGGCATACAGGACAAGAGAAGTGGTACTGTGCAGAGTCCATACATACAGAATAAGGACAAATACTGAGAATTAGACCCGGCATACAGGACAAGAGAAGTGGTACTGTGCACAGTCCATATATACAGAATAAGAACAAATAGCGAGAAAGACACCCGGCATACAGGACAAGAGAAGTGGTGCTGTGCACAGTCCATACATACAGAATAAGGACAAATACTGAGAATTAGACCCGGCATACAGGACAAGAGAAGTGGTACTGTGCAGAGTCCCTATATACAGTATTAGAACAGATACTGAGAATTACACCCAACATACAGGACAAGAGACGTGGTACTGTGCAGAGTCCCTATATACAGTATAAGAACAGATACTCAGAATTACACCCGGCATGCAGGACAAGAGAAGAAGTGGTACTGTGCAGAGTCCCTATATACAGTATAAGAACAGATACTCAGAATTACACCCGGCATACAGGACAAGAGAATGGAATCTGCCGCTCCAGGCAAACGCCTTGTTTGCCTCGCGGCAGATACGCCCCTGCATACAGGACGAGAAGTGGTACTGTGCAGAGTCCCTATATACAGTATAAGAACAGATACTGAGAATGACACCCGACATACAGGGCAAGAGAAGTGGTACTGTGCAGAGTCCATACATACAGAATATTTATCATTCAGCAGTCCTGGCCCCTGTCCCCCCCGGATTCTCAGGGTCCCCCCAGCACCAAGTCCTTACCAGGAGTGTCAGCACTGCACCAATCACTTCCCAAACTCTGTATGTTGTCAGTTTGGCAGCCTCTTCCTTATTGGCTGGACTCCATGCCCCGTCTCCTACCCTCGGCTTTCCTGGCCCAGTCAGGATAATGATCACATGATGCGCCCTGGCCAATCCCACATTTACATCACAAGAGCAGCTGGAAGGCTTTTGTCTCTGTAGTTAACTCTTTCTTCTCTGCTGTCTGTGTGTGCAAATGACGTAATGTGCGACACCCGTCATGTGACAATCGCAGGCCCACGTTTAACTCCTCGCCTGCCGTGTTGTCTATGAAAACCGACCATGCATCATGCAATCTGATTGCACAATCTTCTTCAGATCAGCATCAAGTTAATGTTACGGCCGTGTGACCGGGAACACATTGCATGGATTGTTCAGGTTTGTCCTCATATTACATAACTTTGGGTCAACTGAAAAGAGATTGCTCAGCGATTGTACAATCTGATTGCAGAGAGTATGGCCACCCTAAGGGCTCAGTCACACTAAATGCAGTGCGTTCCGGCCCGATTTTGGCCAGAACGCACTGCCTCGCGTTGTGGTGTAGGAGGGGGCGTGGCGGCAAATTCAAGTGAATGGCATCGTAGCCACGGCCTCCTACCGCAATGCGATCCGCCACACGGGATCGCAAGGCACATTATAGGCATTGGGGGAATTTGGGTGAGTACAAATACTTGGTCCCTCCTAGACCGGTCCCCGCAGCCTCATCTGGACTCCAGCGGTCTATGGAGCTGTGATGTCATCATACCCAGACAGGTCTATTAGACATGAAGACGCTGAGGAACATCCCAGAACCAGAGTAGAGGGGGAGAGAGGTGAGCGATCACACTTCCTTGACCAATCACAAGTCATCGTCATCATACGTAGTAATACTTCCTTGACCAATCACCATGAGAAGTTTTACAGTCATCTGTTTCTTCCCTGTGCTTTACATTTTGGATGTTCACTGAGCACAAAAATGTAGAAACCAGACAGGATGCTTTACCTAGTTCACACCAGCCCCAGTGCGTTCCGGCAAGATTCAGTGCCGGAACGCACTGGATCGCATCCCTGCCATCTTACTGCGTTCTGAAGCGGGAGGAAGCATGGCGGTGCATTGAAGTCAATGGCACTGAAGCCACACACCCCAGCCGCAGTGTGATTGCCCGCACCAGAACCCGTGGCATTCCGGTCCGCTGCTGTCAGAAAAATTCTGCATGTACTATTTTTTCTGACTGCACCAGGCATTGATGTGCCACGTGTTCCGGTGCGGGCGATCGCACTGCGGCCATTGACTATAATGCACTGCCACGCCCCTTCCCGCCCCAGAACGCAGGGAGCCTGCCAGGATGCGATCCAGTGCGTTCTGGCACCGAAAGGGGCTGGTGTGAACTAGCCCTAAATATATTTGTAATTTAACATTTTCAGATCTGTACCATTGCACGTCATCAGGGGCCCCGGGCGCCACACTAGGGTGAGCAACCGAGTAGGGATGCACCAATGTACTGGTGCTCGTAAAAATACTCCTATACTAAACCCTGACACCAGTGCTTTCTATTTTTAAACTGAAGTGGCTGCCTGAGGTCCTGCCACTCAGGGACCTCGGCAGCCTTTCTGTAACCGCTGCACAGTGCCAGCCACACATCTACTCCTTCCAGGGAACCCTGCCGCCCACAAGACCCTCCACACTGCCCTGGTGAAACCCCCTCACAGACCTCAATTGACCCCCTACAGCCCTGGTGAGACCCCGCACAGCCTACTGAGACCCTGCACAGCCATGGGGAGACCCAACACAGCCCCCCTAAGACCCTGCACAGCCCTCCTGTGATCCTACATAGCCTTCCTTAGACCCCACACAGCCCTCATGAGACCCTGGAGACATCACGCTGCCACCCCAGAGCGACACAGAGTATGTAGCTTCATATTATTCTGCATTGCTGTATAATGTATTGCTGGGATTTGTAGTCCTCTATAGCTGGTGGTATTCTGCATTGCTATATAATGTATTGACCTCCGTGGAGGATCAGTGTCTTTAGACCCTCTTCTGTGCTCTCTTCTTTTGGTGTGGCGGCGCCCCTCCTGATCCACCATTGAGGTAAGGCTTGAAATGACTTCATTCAAGTCTCTCCTCCATGACAGATTAGAAGGGGAACCGTCAAAAAAATAAGTGAGCCCAGAAGCAGTTCTTTAGTTAACAAAGCAGCACTGGAGAATGAGGCGATTTGAAGCCTCACCTCTGCCGTAGATCAGAAGAACAGGGACCAAGTACACAGGGAGCAGGTACAGAGAGCAGGATCAGAAGAACAGGGACCAAGTACACAGGGAGCAGGTACAGAGAGCAGGATCAGAAGAACAGGGACCAAGTACACAGGGTGCAGGTACAGAGAGCGGGATCAGAAGAACAGGGACCAAGTACACAGGGAGCAGGTACAGAGAGCGGGATCAGAAGAACAGGGACCAAGTACACAGGGAGCAGGTACAGAGAGCGGGATCAGAAGAACAGGGACCAAGTACACAGGGAGCAGGTACAGAGAGCTGGATCAGAAGAACAGGGAGCGGTTACCGACAGCAGGATCAGAAGAACAGGGGCCAAGTACACAGGAAGCAGGTAGAGACAACAGGATCAGAAGAACAGGGACCAAATATGCAGGGGGCATGTGCAGACAGCAGGATCAGAAGAACAGGGACCAAGTACACAGGGAGCAGGATCAGAAGAACAGGGACCAAGTACAAAGGGAGCAGGATCAGAAGAACAGGGATCAAGTACACAGGGAGCAGGTACAGAGAACAGGATCAGAAGAACAGGGACCAAGTACACAGGGAGCAGGTACAGAGAGCAGGATCAGAAGAACAGGGACCAAGTACACAGGGAGCAGGTACAGAGAGCAGGATCAGAAGAACAGGGACCAAGTACACAGGGAGCAGGTACAGAGAGCAGGATCAGAAGAACAGGGACCAAGTACACAGGGAGCAGGTACAGAGAGCAGGATCAGAAGAACAGGGACCAAGTACACAGGGAGCAGGTACAGAGAGCAGGATCAGAAGAACAGGGACCAAGTACACAGGGAGCAGGTACAGAGAGCAGGATCAGAAGAACAGGGACCAAGTACACAGGGAGCAGGTACAGAGAGCAGGATCAGAAGAACAGGGACCAAGTACACAGGGAGCAGGTACAGAGAGCAGGATCAGAAGAACAGGGACCAAGTACACAGGGAGCAGGTACAGAGAGCAGGATCAGAAGAACAGGGACCAAGTACACAGGGAGCAGGTACAGAGAGCAGGATCAGAAGAACAGGGACCAAGTACACAGGGAGCAGGTACAGAGAGCAGGATCAGAAGAACAGGGACCAAGTACACAGGGAGCAGGTACAGAGAGCAGGATCAGAAGAACAGGGACCAAGTACACAGGGAGCAGGTACAGAGAGCAGGATCAGAAGAACAGGGACCAAGTACACAGGGAGCAGGTACAGAGAGCAGGATCAGAAGAACAGGGACCAAGTACACAGGGAGCAGGTACAGAGAGCAGGATCAGAAGAACAGGGACCAAGTACACAGGGAGCAGGTACAGAGAGCAGGATCAGAAGAACAGGGACCAAGTACACAGGGAGCAGGTACAGAGAGCAGGATCAGAAGAACAGGGACCAAGTACACAGGGAGCAGGTACAGAGAGCAGGATCAGAAGAACAGGGACCAAGTACACAGGGAGCAGGTACAGAGAGCAGGATCAGAAGAACAGGGACCAAGTACACAGGGAGCAGGTACAGAGAGCAGGATCAGAAGAACAGGGACCAAGTACACAGGGAGCAGGTACAGAGAGCAGGATCAGAAGAACAGGGACCAAGTACACAGGGAGCAGGTACAGAGAGCAGGATCAGAAGAACAGGGACCAAGTACACAGGGAGCAGGTACAGAGAGCAGGATCAGAAGAACAGGGACCAAGTACACAGGGAGCAGGTACAGAGAGCAGGATCAGAAGAACAGGGACCAAGTACACAGGGAGCAGGTACAGAGAGCAGGATCAGAAGAACAGGGACCAAGTACACAGGGAGCAGGTACAGAGAGCAGGATCAGAAGAACAGGGACCAAGTACACAGGGAGCAGGTACAGAGAGCAGGATCAGAAGAACAGGGACCAAGTACACAGGGAGCAGGTACAGAGAGCAGGATCAGAAGAACAGGGACCAAGTACACAGGGAGCAGGTACAGAGAGCAGGATCAGAAGAACAGGGACCAAGTACACAGGGAGCAGGTACAGAGAGCAGGATCAGAAGAACAGGGACCAAGTACACAGGGAGCAGGTACAGAGAGCAGGATCAGAAGAACAGGGACCAAGTACACAGGGAGCAGGTACAGAGAGCAGGATCAGAAGAACAGGGACCAAGTACACAGGGAGCAGGTACAGAGAGCAGGATCAGAAGAACAGGGACCAAGTACACAGGGAGCAGGTACAGAGAGCAGGATCAGAAGAACAGGGACCAAGTACACAGGGAGCAGGTACAGAGAGCGGGATCAGAAGAACAGGGACCAAGTACACAGGGAGCAGGTACAGAGAGCGGGATCAGAAGAACAGGGACCAAGTACACAGGGAGCAGGTACAGAGAGCGGGATCAGAAGAACAGGGACCAAGTACACAGGGAGCAGGTACAGAGAGCAGGATCAGAAGAACAGGGACCAAGTACACAGGGAGCAGGTACAGAGAGCAGGATCAGAAGAACAGGGAACAGGTACCGACAGCAGGATCAGAAGAACAGGGGCCAAGTACACAGAAAGCAGGTAGAGACAACAGGATCAGAAGAACAGGGACCAAATATGCAGGGGGCATGTGCAGACAGCAGGATCAGAAGAACAGGGACCAAGTACACAGGGAGCAGGATCAGAAGAACAGAGACCAAATAAGCAGGGGACAGGTACAGCCAACAGGATCAGAAGAACAGGGACCAAGCACACAGGGAGCAGGTACAGGCAGCGAGGTCAGGATAACAGGTACAAATAGCAGGGAATATGAGAAAATAACAGAGAACATACAAACGCTGAGGCACTAGGAGATTCTTGAGAAGGAGATAAATACCCACCAGGTAAGGATTAATATCTGGGACCTGTTGACTGCTGGGAGGCACCTGCTGGTGGACACTGGAACTGCACTAAATGGGTCCATGTACCACAGTGCCACCAGCAGGTGTTCTGGCTTTTAACAGCTATACACATCTTAGATGTTGTTTGCAGAGCACAAAAAAATAGACATCAGATGGGATCCTTTTTACCAGCAAGTGCCTTAGTGTAACACTTCATATGACCCTCATTGTAGTGTGAACAAGGCCTATCCATAGAGAGAATGGAACAAATGAAGAATTACACAAAATGTTAACATATAAAAGTCTTTATTGAGTTTTTACATCCTGACATCAAAGCAACAGAAGGGTGTGTGTCACATGATGTGATTGACGGGCCCCCTTTTTCATTTCATCAGAAGCAGTCACTGCTGAGATATATAAAATGTAGAAGAAATGTAAAGCCGAATACCATTCATAGATCAGTATAGAAAAAGTTTGCAGAGTTTCTCAGAAGTGAAGTGAAGAAATGTTGGAGATAATATTATGTGACATACAATAGACTTCCTGTCCAGTAACCCCATTGGGTAATGCTGCTAGCTGCTATGTTTACCCCTCCTGTAGGGTGATGTCAGATGGGTGATAATGTGATTGGCTGGTCAGTAAGGACGGGGTCATCTAATCATAAAGCAACAATAGGCAAGTAAAGAACCTCATTACCTAGAGACTAAAATCACTGATAACCCAGAACAATAGTCTACACAGCAGAACAATGCAACACAGACACTCTGTTCTAGGAAAACAGCCAGAAACACAGTTGAACAACCCTGCCAGACAGTATAGCCAGTTCCTGGAGCTCTACTGCAGCTTTTCAGTGACAAGGTCCCTATCTCTGCTTTTTGCTCCCATGTTTCAAGAGATTGTCTGAGGCTCTGGACATGCTACAGAAGACTGTAAGGCAGAGGCGTCACAAAGGGGGGGTGATAACATCAGAGAGGGTAAAATTGTAGAAATGTCACCAGCACACCAATCCTTTTAAGATAGCAAAAGCTTCATTTATAAATGAAGCTTTTGCTATCAATAAAGGATCGGTGTGTTGGTGACATTTCTACAATTTTGCCGACATTCGCGGCGCCATCCGCGGTCACTGCGAGCACCCCCCACTACAAGGGACATATCGGTAAGGAGTGCGACAAGGATAGTACTTAACATCAGAGAACATCACGTGTATATGTAATGACATGCACACACATAATGATGTGCACATCGGGTGACACCCGGCGGCCGCACCTGGTGACACCCGGTTTCGTGCCGCTGCTGCTGTAAGGGGTTAGAAACATGCTACAGGAGACTATTAGTATTTACAGACACGTTACAGGAGGCTGTTAGAGGTTATGGGCATTCTACAGGAGACTGCAAGAAGTTACAAACATGCTACAGGACACTGTTACAAGTAAAAGGCATACTACTGGAGACTGATAGAGAATACATACATGGAACCGGAGACTGCTAGAAGGTACAAAACCATACAAAGTGCGTACAGACATGCTACCTCCAAAGGTTATAGAATGCTACAGGAGACTGCCAGAGACAGCATGCTAAAGGAGACTCCCTTAATCAATACCCATTATTGGTACTTTGTACACGTGTATTAGTGGCAGGCAACAGGATGTTAGCTGGCCACATATCGGTCGTGTTTCAACCTTCTACCAATCAGCAGTTCTGAATTTCCTTGCAATGTTTTTTATCACTTACTCAAGTACATAGCTGGGTAGAAAGCAGCTTTGTACAGGTGATGGCATTGAGACTCTGCTGTTACCTGTACATAGCTGCTGACAAAGGAAATATTGCATCTCCAAAACCTTCTCTGTGTACCTCTTTGTGTTACATTACGCAATATGTTATCATAATAAAGCAGGGACGTGCGGTCAGGTGAGGCAGAGCCTCAGCTAGTATTATGGAGGAAAAAGCTGTCAGCTTCAAGTCTGAAGCTGACAGCTTTTTCTCCATTCAGATCGGATTGTTACAGGAAAGCCTCCTCGCTGTGTAACCTGTCATGGACGGAGCGCTGCGTGTTAATTACAGGCAGCGCTGCATCCGGCTTTTGACAGGTATTTAGGTTACACAGCAGCGGGCTTCCCCATTGCTTGTGTAACCACACTAGTGAGGCAAGAGCTGTCACAGCCTCTACTCCGTGTTAGAGGCGTGAGCCCTGTCGATGGCTTGGGCCAATGGCCTCACCCGGAACCAAAAGTACCGCACGTCACTGTTATAAAGCACAGCTAGTCCTGCTTTCTTTATTGGTTTGTTCCTTTCTCATTGGATGAATATTCCATCTGCCCATACTCTATGCCCTCTCTTTAGCACTACCCACCTGTGGGTGAACTTCTCACATCTCACGATTCCCCCCAAATATCTTTACACCACCCTTCCATACACCAAGTGCAGCATGAAGGGGTTCAGAGAAGGTGGTGGTGAAGGTGTGGAGGTGTCGCATCGGGTGACACAGATCATAAAAGGAGATTTGCCCCATCTCATAATCCAGATATATCCTGACTCTGTCACTGCAGACATCGTCAGGTAGCTGGATCTTTTTACTGTCATGTATCACCACATACTGGTCGTTAACCCTGTACAGACCCCAGGACTTGTCATTGCTCCCAATATGTGACTTTTCTCCTGTCCTGTCCATACTGGGGTAACACACCCCAACTCTCCAGCTCTCTGAACCCCCAACATCCAACTCCCAATAGTACTGCTCTGAGGAGAAACTCAGACAACTTATCACCTGAGGGTAAGACTGAAACCTCTCTGGTGTTCCTGGGCGATTGTAGCTCCTCTCTGTCCTGGATATAGATTTTCTGTCTTCTGATATATATAGCTTATTACTAGCTGTGTTTACATCTAGTAATATGTCTGAAGCTTTCTCTACATAGACTCCTCCGTGTACCCCTGTTATTATATCAAATAAACCTGTGTGTAATGCGTGTAAGATCCCATCCATTTCCAGGTCCCCTCCACCATGGAGGAGCTTATCATGTCCATGGTTGTCCTCATTATCTTCCCCCTTAGTATTAGAGAAACCAGCTAGGTCTGATTCTTGTAGGACAGTCAGTGGGTCCGTCTTGGTACACAACTCCTCGATGTGATGCATCTTCCTGGACAGCTCGTCCTTCTTTACCTCCAGTTGCTGGATGAGATCGGAGATTGAGAATGAAAGTTGCTTTTCCTGCTTTGATAACTCACTCAACACTCTCTTCTCCAGCTCTTCCAGGTGTCTCCTGATGTCTGTAAACAAGGCAGTGAGTGACTCTCTTTCAGTAGCAGCTTTCTCTTTTACTTGTCCGCCATGTTTCTGCAGACTATGAACTCTTTCCTGGGTCTCCTCTCTCTCTGTCATCAGTTTCTGTAGAACATTTCTCAGCTTTTTCTTCTTCTGCTCAGAGGCCTCATCCAGTGACTCCATCTGATGTCCTCTGTGTTCTCCAATCAGACAGCAGGACACACAGATACAGGCAGAGTCCTCAGTGCAGTAGTACTCCAGGATCTTCTTATGGATGGAGCATTTCCTCTGTTCCAGGGACATGGTGGGGTCAGATAGCACATGTTCTGGTGACCTTTTGTGGACGCTCAGATGTTTATCACACAAAGAAACTTCGCAATGCAGGCAGGATTTAACAGCAGCTACAGGAGCGTCCACACAGTGAGAACAAAAGATTCGGCTCTCCTCCTGATCTGGCTGAGTAGACAGGAAATTTTCCACGATGTTCCGTAGAGTTATATTCCTATGCAGTGCAGGCCGATCCCCAAAGTCTTCTCTGCATTCCGGACAGGAATAACCTCCAGATCCCTCCTGTGTATTCAGCACACAATCAATACAGACCTGGCAGTAGTTGTGCCCACATTTCAGCATAACAGGATCAGTGTAAATGTTCAGACAGATGGAACATTCCAGCTCCTTTCTCAGACCAGCAGAAGCCATTCCTTACGGCAGGAGAGGGAGGAATGAAACTGAAAGTCTTGGCGCCCAGAATGCAGAGGGTGTTTCCTACGTTCATGGGCTGGACTAAGGCTGTGATGGGGGCTGCATTCAGAGGATCAGCTATTGAGGACACAGAGAATACGGTGTATCACAAAGACATACGTGGCTGATAATTTGGGTAAAATGTATTTAATAAACTGTGAAACGTTTCCTTTTGTTGTATCATTTACACATTTCATGCACAAAGAATGAATACAACGTATCGTTATGTTTATTTACTGCTAAATCTCATTTTAGTAAAGAAGATCATAGACCTCCGAAGGAAGGAGACATGTGGTCAGGATCTCATCACCCTAGGGCAGTGATGGCTTAACATTTTTCAACCTGAGTGCCCAAACTGCAGCACAAAATCAATTTATTCATCTCAAAGTGCCAACACTGAAAATACGTATTGGTACTGTGTTTTAGTTTGGGCGCTGGGCTTTAAAAAAACAAACATTTAAAATAGGGATACACACATACTGCAACATTTGTACACTCACAGATACAAACATACATTCATAAAACACATATCACACACATCAATACACACTCATAAAAACACACACACCATGAAACACACAATCACACACTCATAAAAAACACACACATTACAGGATTGCCACCTGTACGGTTTTGACTTGGACAGTCCGGGTTTGGGAGTCCTATATGTATTGTGTCCGGTTGTCAGGCCAACACTTACTTGCCAAGCTTCCTGAATATTTATGCTGTCGGCTGTGTCCTGATTCGAATCCCTCGCAGCATAAACCTCCCTATTAGCATCTCAGTTCCTCTGCCCTGTGATATTGTAATGCGTGCTGGGAGGCTGTGTGTGCAGTGAAGCTCGGATCTCCCCCCCATAGTTGCAGAATGTTAGTGATGTCTCCTGGGCCATTAGCATTGAATTGCCTCTGAATGACCACTTGCTGTGAATATTTCAGGCTGGTCTTGTCTCCCTCAGCTGACCCCCGCCATGCTCGTTATTGGCAAATTCCTGATCAGAGATGCAGGAAAACAGACCCCAGGTAAGAGGTGTGGCTGGGTGAGGTTACCATGGCAACGGCTGTGCTGGTGGGGCTCTGGCGACCAGAGTCAGGGGTCATTTTCTAAGGCATGACTCATTAAAGAACTCATACAAAAACGTACCTTTGCAGTGGGACTAGTGCCCATACTGCAGGGGTTAAGGGTCCATTCACACTGCGTTAATCATACATTAGTGTACACTTGGTACATGCTATCGCACAATTCACCTAGTGTGTGGTACCATGTGCTTGGTGTGTTGCACTGCAATTCATTTCAATGGCACCCCAACCCAGCAAGCATGCGCTGCAATGCAGCAGGTGGTACCACAATACCATGCATGAAAAAAGTAGGGCATGACAGACTACTTCTTTCTCAGCGTGCTGCACTGCAACTATTGTCTCCCCTCGCTATCTCTCCTGGCTGTCTCCCCTCGCTATCTCTCCTGGCTGTCTCTCCTTGCTATCTCTCCTGGCTGTCTCCCCTCGCTATCTCTCCTGGCTGTCTCGCCTCACTCATCCCCCTGGCTGTCTCTCCTCGCTATCTCTCCTGGCTGTCTCTCCTTGGTTTCTCTCCTGGCTGTCTCCCCTCGCTATCTCTCCTGGCTGTCTCTCCTCGCTATCTCTCCTCGCTGTCTCCCCTCGCTATCTCTCCTGGCTGTCTCTCCTCACTCATCCTCCTGGCTGTCTCTCCTCGCTATCTCTCCTGGCTGTCTCTCCTTGGTTTCTCTCCTGGCTGTCTCCCCTCGCTATCTCTCCTGGCTGTCTCCCCTCGCTATCTCTCCTGGCTGTCTCCCCTCGCTATCTCTCCTGGCTGTCTCCCCTCGCTATCTCTCCTGGCTGTCTCCCCTCGCTATCTCTCCTGGCTGTCTCCCCTCGCTATCTCTCCTGGCTGTCTCCCCTCGCTATCTCTCCTGGCTGTCTCTCCTTGCTATCTCTCCTGGCTGTCTCCCCTCGCTATCTCTCCTGGCTGTCTCCCCTCGCTATCTCTCCTGGCTGTCTCCCCTCGCTATCTCTCCTGGCTGTCTCCCCTCGCTATCTCTCCTCGCTGTCTCCCCTCGCTATCTCTCCTGGCTGTCTCCCCTCGCTATCTCTCCTGGCTGTCTCCCCTCGCTATCTCTCCTGGCTGTCTCCCCTCGCTATCTCTCCTGGCTGTCTCCCCTCGCTATCTCTCCTGGCTGTCTCCCCTCGCTATCTCTCCTGGCTGTCTCCCCTCGCTATCTCTCCTGGCTGTCTCCCCTCGCTATCTCTCCTGGCTGTCTCCCCTCGCTATCTCTCCTGGCTGTCTCCCCTCGCTATCTCTCCTGGCTGTCTCCCCTCGCTATCTCTCCTGGCTGTCTCCCCTCGCTATCTCTCCTGGCTGTCTCCCCTCGCTATCTCTCCTGGCTGTCTCCCCTCGCTATCTCTCCTGGCTGTCTCCCCTCGCTATCTCTCCTGGCTGTCTCCCCTCGCTATCTCTCCTGGCTGTCTCCCCTCGCTATCTCTCCTGGCTGTCTCCCCTCGCTATCTCTCCTGGCTGTCTCCCCTCGCTATCTCTCCTGGCTGTCTCCCCTCGCTATCTCTCCTGGCTGTCTCCCCTCGCTATCTCTCCTGGCTGTCTCCCCTCGCTATCTCTCCTGGCTGTCTCCCCTCGCTATCTCTCCTGGCTGTCTCCCCTCGCTATCTCTCCTGGCTGTCTCCCCTCGCTATCTCTCCTGGCTGTCTCCCCTCGCTATCTCTCCTGGCTGTCTCCCCTCGCTATCTCTCCTGGCTGTCTCCCCTCGCTATCTCTCCTGGCTGTCTCCCCTCGCTATCTCTCCTGGCTGTCTCCCCTCGCTATCTCTCCTGGCTGTCTCTCCTCGCTATCTCTCCTCGCTGTCTCCCCTCGCTATCTCTCCTGGCTGTCTCTCCTCACTCATCCTCCTGGCTGTCTCTCCTCGCTATCTCTCCTGGCTGTCTCTCCTTGGTTTCTCTCCTGGCTGTCTCCCCTCGCTATCTCTCCTCACTGTCTCCCCTCGCTATCTCTCCTGGCTGTCTCACCTCGCTATCTCTCCTGGCTGTCTCTCCTTGGTATCTCTCCTGGCTGTCTCCCCTCGCTATCTCTGCTCGCTGTCTCCCCTCACTCTCTCCTGTATAATCTCTTAGCTTGAAGAAGAGGTGGCAATCCTACATATCGCACACACTCAATAAAACACAGGCAACAATTAACAATAATTTAAAATGAATAATAATTTAAAAAATTGCCCCTCTCCTGCTTACCAGTTTTGCAGGGAGGGGGCTACATCCCTGGGGTCCAGTGGTGGATCAGTGTGATCTCTGGCTGATACAGACTATATTAATCACTCCTTCCTGTGAGAGGCGGCACCACGAGGGAGCGATCAGTATGATCTGCATCAGCAAGAGATGCAGATCATACTGATTCTCCACTGGACCACCATGGCATGATTTTCATTTATAATATTGCCACTTCAGCAATATATTAAATAGGATCTGGGCACCTTACAGATTTAAAGATGGCCGCCGCCATTTGTGGCGGCCAACTTTAAAAACCTAATGTGACTTGGGGAACTGTGGGATTCCTGAGTCCGCGTGGAGCACCCCAGATGAGAACCCGGAGTGTGCGGGCCTTGGCAACCGGTACCTAGGCTCACGTGCCACAGGTTCGCCATCACTGTCCTAGGGCAGTCTTTCTCATCCAGGGTGCCTTCTGGCTGTGTCAGGAGTGCCTTCAAATTTTCATTAACGGGGGCTCCATGTCATCTTTTTTTTTCCTGGGGTCCCCCCTTAAAATCTATAAGAGACCCCTGTCTAGGATAAGGGTTTGGTATTTATTTTTATTTTTTGGGGGGGGGCCCACATTGTTTTTTACATTTACATTTTTTAGAGTGAGGTGTCTTGAGATTTTACATGTTTTTAAAAGGTGTCATGACTGTAAAAAGATTGAGAGATGCTGCCCTCGGAGACTGTGATTGAACCCTTAGCCCACATTCACACCTGCGTGTTCCATGAACACATGCCGTATGTTCACCTGAACTTTGCTTGCCTGAGGAAGGAACCAGATAGGGTCCCGAAATGTTGCCATACGCTGTGTGACCACCTTGATCATGTCAATCAAGAAGATTTGACGCAAGGAATTTTAGAGTGCCAGTGTTTTTGCACTTTTTCTTATGTTCACAGGAACGAGCACCAAATGGGAAAGCGCTTGCAGTGCCAGGCAACCGTGCAACTTTTCCACGTGTTTGCGCATGTTCAAATGCACATGAACTCGCAGAAAAAAAATGCAGAACGTATGTCGCAACTTTGGCTGCATGCACTACTTTCCCACGCTCTGGACTGCATTGAAATCAATGGGGAAGCTCACCAAACACGGGAAACAAATGCCTGTGAACATGCAACACAAAGGTGTGAATCGGAGCTTACACTGAAAAAAGACACACGCCTCTTCTTTTTTATCCATTTTTTTTGCCAAACAAAATTAATATCCAAAAAGCTCGCCACCCCTGCACTCCCTGTTACAGGTATTTCTAAAAATTGACATGACAAGTCTCTTCTGCCAAAAAGGAGCTGCTTCAGTCACTTCTCTCTTGTGTGCACTGTATGGAGCATGCGCTGTGCAGTGCACTACCTCAGGTCCTTCTCAGCACGTATGCTGGGAATTGAGCCAGGTGTTGAGGACATTTTTAACTCCTGTGCGCATGCATGTCATCACAGTCAGCCCATTGATCAAACAGAACGTAAAGGGCCTGGAAGAAGCAGCAGAAGATATGATGGTGGCTGTGGACAGAGCGGCGACTGACAGCATAGATATGTCAGTGCTAGAGAGGAGCACACTTGCCAGGTAATTGTGCCATAATGTGCTCTGTATGCACATTATGACAAAAGTTGAACTTTTTCTTAGGAAACAACCCTTGACATGCGGGGGTATGGGGAACATGTGGCCCTGTGGGCCCAATATATTGATGGTGTGCTGCAGGGATGTGCGGTCAGGGGAGGCAGGGGAGGCAGAGCCTTACCTAGTATAATGCAGCACCTAGTATAATGCAGCAAAAAGCTGTCAGCTTCAAGTCTGCAGCTGACAGCTTTTTCCCCATTCAGATCGGCTTGTAACAGGTTACACAGCAGGGAAAGCCTCCTCAATGTGTAACCTGTCATGGACGGAGCGCTGCCTGTTAATTACAGGCGGCGCTGCATCCAGCTTTTGACAGGTAGTTAGGTTACACATTGAAGCTAGATAAAGGCATTAAAGGAAGATTGGAGGACATTGGTTCATGCCAGTACCATGAAAAGTGAAAGAGAAAACAATGAATCGTTCACTCAGGTCATTACCCCTTTTTGAGCACACTGGAACAAGTTATATTGTATACTACAATCAGGGCCGCCATTAGAGGGGTATGGCTGATACTCATGTAAGGGGCCCGGGCAGCCTGGGGGGCCCGTCCGGGACCCTTACATGAGTATTGGCCGACGATGACAGGCAAGGAGGCGGTCGGGTCCTAGCAGCGCGGGGCCCAGGGAATTGCCGATCCAGCGGCATCGGAGCAGGCTGGGGCCCCATCTGCGACGCTGCTCTACTGATCTCGGTGCGACCGGAAGTGACATCACGTCACTTCCAGCCAGTCTGGCGGCAGAGGAGGCCTGGTGAGCAGGTGGGATCAACAGGTATTTTTTGCCCATATTGAACAGATATAACAAAACACTTCCAGTGGTATATTCAACCATCTAAAAGGTAGCAAATAAGAGAAGCTCATTGTTAGGGGTTAGATACACTTTATTATCCCAATAATCTGATACCCCCCTCCCCGTCATGTCAAAAGCCTCTAGGTGGATTATTATATTCCGACCCTTTTCACATCTCGCCTTCTATCCGGATATCTTTACACATCCCTTCCATACCCCGAAAGCTGCATGGAGGGGCTCACTGAAGGTGGCGGTGAAGGTGTGGAGATGTCGGATCGGGTCACACATGGCCCAAAAGAAGATCTTCCCGGCCTCATAATCCAGATATATCCTGACTCTGTCACAGGAGATACTGTCCTGTAATTGGATCTCTTGACTGTCATGTATTGCCCAATACTGACCATGAAACCTGTACAGACCCCAAGACTTCTGATTATATCCAATCCATGACTGCACTCCTTTCCTGTCTATACTGGGGTAACACACCCCAAGTCTCCACCATTGTGACTCCCCCACATCCACCTCCCAGTAATGTCGCCCTAAGGAGAAACTCTGACTGCTTATCACCTGAGGATAAACCTTAAACCTCTGCGGTGTTTCTGGGCGATTCTGGTTTGGTAAGCAGGATGCGGTTTTCATGTCATCTGATATATGCAGTTTATTACAAGCCGTGTTTACATTCAGTGATAAGTTTGCAGGTTTGTCCATAGAGAAGCACACCTTTACCTCTGTTACTATATCAGAGAACCCTGTAAGTAATGTATGTGAGATCGCAGCCATGTCCAGGTCCTCTCCATCATGGAGGAGATTATCCTCTCTCTCCCTGTCCTCAAAACCTTCATCCTTGGTATCACACAAGTCACCTGTATCTGCTTCTTGTAGGACAGTCAATGGATCCGTCATGTTACACAGCTCCTCAATGTGACGCATCCTCCTGGACAGCTCGTCCTTCTTTATTTCTAGCTGATGGATCAGATCATTGAGTGACAACGAGACCCTCTCTGCCTGCCCGGAGATCTCCCTCAAGACTCTCCTCTCCTGGTCCTCCAGACGTCTCCTGAGGTCTCTAAACAGGACAGTGACTTTCTTAGTTTCACCATCTTTTTTCTCTTCTACCTTCCTCCTGCGTTCCTGTAGACTCCGGACTCTGCTCTCCATCGCATTTCTCTTTATATTCAGTTTCTGGAGATCATTTCTCAGTTTCTTCTTCTTCTTCTCGGAGACCTTGTCCAGGGACTCCGTCTGATGCCCTTGGTGTTTCCCAGTCATGCAGCAAGACACACAGATACAGACAGAGTCCTGAATGCAGAAATACTCCAGGATCTTCTTATGGATGGAGCATTTCCTGATTTGCAGGGAAGTGGTGGGGTCACATAAGACGTGTTCTGGCGCCTTGCTGTGGACTCTCAGGTGATTATCACACAGAGAAGCTTCACACAGCAGACAGGATCTAACAGCAGGTACGGCAGCATGAAAACAATACGTACAGAAGACCCCGGACTCGTACAGATCCGGCTGAGCGGACAGGAAACTCTCTACAATGTTACGTAGAAATATATTCCTCTGCAGTGCAGGCCGATCCTGAAACTCGTCTCTGCATTCCGGACATGAATACCCTCCAGACCTCTCCTGCGTATCCAGCACACGATCAATACACACCCGGCAGTAGTTATGTCCACATCTTAGCATTACAGGATCGGTGAAAATACTCAGACAGATGGAGCATTCCAGCTGCTCTCCTGCCGTAGCAGACGCCATTGCTGCCAGCAGGAAGTGAATTTGTCTGGCTTACAGAGCACAGTCCAAAGTGCTGTAATCTGAAGCAGCATTGAATGTCGGATCATGTGTTGCATGATGTGTGTTACAGCGCTTTGTATGTAACTATTGTTCTTTCATCATTTATATGAAATAAGCAACATACACCACATGGAAAACAATGTGTGTCTAATGTTCATTACATAAAGCTAAATGTGTTCAATACAGTAAACTCCCAGTTATCCGGCATCCACGGGGATTGATAGATTTCAGATAAATGTAGTTCCTGGTTGCTTGAGAGTTACTATTAAAAATAGGTCTAACTAATGCCATACCCCATACTATACCATACCATTGCAAACTCTGTATTCACTTCATATAAATACTGAAATGCAGTAATCAGAAGCAAATCAAGACAAATAGACACACAATCATTTCCAGGATAATACATGCTGCAGATCAACAGAACATTGAGTACACAGGGGATTTGGGTTTTTTCTGGTTAGATGAGAGTTCTGGTTAGTTGAATACCGGATAACAGAGAGTTTACTGTATCGAGAAGCATGTCTTCAGCTATATTCCCTGTGTGGTGTTTGTTATGTGTGATATTCTAGTCGTACAGTTACTGAAGTCGCAGATTTTTGTACCTTGTTATCTATTGATCAGTGAGGAAAATATGAACTTAAAGTGACATTAAAGGATATTTTTTCCCCCTCCCCCAATGTTAGTGTAAGGACTTACCTTAAATGATGCCTCTTAACCTCCAGTGCTGGTGCGGGTCTCCAATCCAGCGCTGACTCCTCTGTCCTCCTCTTCTCTGATGTCCCACAATGTCTGTGCGGGTGCACGCCGTCCATAGACTTACCTTGTGTCTCTCTTCGTCTCCCAGCCGAAAATCTGAACTGCGCATGCGCCCGCCCCATGATCCTTTGCGGCCGCCCGAGACTCTTCAGATGTTCGGACGGGAGCACGCGGCGAAGACACAGGTAAGTTTAAATCAGTTTCAAAAGGTGTTTGTTTTTGTTTTGTTTACGTTTTTGCATATATCTGCTGCTTGCTAACCATATATATATATATATACGCAAAAACACGTGAGGGTTTAATAACCCTTTATCTTAAAAAAGAGAAGAATTCCTCATGCTTGGCGGGACTTAGGTTTACTCTAATCGTGGAGGAAACAATCAGAGATTCCAACCAATATACAATATGCAACCAAAAGAGAGGAAAAGGAAAAAGGGAAGCTCTGGATACCATGTTGTCTCTTTATTAAACAATCAGACACCATGAAACAAAGGAGCCTTCATATAACAATCCCCCATAGTGATATATATTTATGTATTATTGGTATTTATATCGGACCCACAATTTTACACAGTGCACATTCACATCAGTCCCTGTCCTCAAGGAGCTATTGATCTAAGGTCCCTATCTCACATAGATATGAGGGCCACTATAAAGAGGAGCCAATTAACCTTCCAGCATGTTTTTGGAGTGCAGGAGAAAGCCGGAGTACCCGGAGGAAACGCAAGCACAGGGAGGACATGCAGACTATTGTAGATAGTGACCTGGCCGGGAGTCAAACCACAGACCCCAGTGCTACAAGGCAGAAGCTAACCACTACGCCACTGTGCTGCCCGTATTTAAAACCACAGCACACGGCACAGCCCTGCATTCGTCAGTCACACCTCTGTGATACGGTATGAAATGGAGAGCACTAAAAATAGGCTTGGAGATGTATGGACTTAAAGTGGAAAGAAAACACTTTGTCGGAGGATATAATCATAACAACATTATATCTGAAAATATACATCTAAGATGGTAATGGGTAGTCTATGTCTAGACACTGCCAGGAACTGAGGTGTGGTAACTGGTTCAAAACACTGACGCGTTTCATTTACTAATGCATGGCCTTTGTCATTGAGTTCTCTGCCTATGTGACAAGCTATATTAATGCAAGGCTCAGGAGCAATTTTCCTACATGCGTTGTGGAAAGTATGTGAGCTTCCAAGCTGGGAGTAGTATGGACGTAAAGTAGAAAGAAAACACCATGTCCGAGGCTATTATCCTACCAACAATGTATCTGCAACTATAGAGCTGAGATGGTAACGGGCAGTCTGTGTCCGCACACTGCCGGGGACCGAGGTGCAGAAGTAACAAAATTACCTTCTGCTTAAATACTTAATTTTAATTCAGAGAATTCCCTGCAGTACTTTTTTTTGACACTAGATGTCCTCAGTCTAATGGCTGGCATCATTCAACATTCAACCCACTTCTTCTGAGCCCAGGTAATGCTGGACATGTCCTTAGCCTGTGACTGGACAGTGAAAGGAGAAGCAGCACAGCGATGAGCTCATCTCTCTGTATTCTCCTGCTATCAGCATGCTTCTTATCAGCACATGATCTAATTGGCTCCTTATGTGCTTCTTCTTCTTCCCCCAGTCTGAGCTCTGCTGTACTGTGACTGCAAGAGGCTGACACCGAGTCACATTCAGGTACTTACACTGCTTGTATTTAAAAAATACTTTCCGGGATGTTTTAATGATTAAAGAGTTTAGCT
>NW_017307529.1:245721-264682 GCF_000935625.1 Nanorana parkeri | reverse complement strand
GGGGGGGGGGGGGGGGGGGGGGGATTTTCCCTCACTTCCTGTTAGGATGGGAAGGGAAATCTCTCCAATGGGGACACAGATTAAAAAACACTTCTAGTGAAGTAGGGAAGGTTTTGAACTTTCAACTACATTTTTATTGAATCCGTACCTTCCTGTTCCACCACCAGGGAATGAAGGAAACAAACAAAAATAAAAACTTATTTCATTTTTTTTTAAAATACTGTTTTCACCATTTTTCCTCCCATCTTAGGGCTGCTGATCTCCTGTAGCCTCTTCCAGCCACTTCCTTGTCTGCATGCACTCGCTCCAGCATCAGCTGCACATGATTGCTCTGGATTTGATTCCTGACCGTGACAAATGTGGACCATGCCTACGCAATGTGAGTGAGGGTGACAACGCAAGAGTGCACAGCAGAGACAGGAATAGAACGTTGTCATCGTATAACAGGAAGTGCCTGAACAAGGACTCTGGTGGCAGCATCACCAGGGATTATATTGTGCCCAAACTGATGGTGCCAAAGAAAACCTGTATAATTATTAGTATTTTAATAAAATCTGTAGATTTACAGGCTGCTGTAAACAAATCAAGTAGAGTCCTGTCCTGTATTAAGAAGGGAATGTATTGCAGAGACAAGTCATTTTGTCACTGTACGGATCACTGGTTCACACTCATCTGGAGTATGCGGTCCAGTTTTGGTCACCAGTCCACAGAAAGGACGTCCTTGAGCTGGAAAAAGTCCAGCGGAGGGCAATCAAACTAATTAGGGGTATGGAGGACCAGAGCTACGAGACGAGGCTACTAAATTTAAACACGTTCTCGTTGGAAGTAAGGAGATAAGGGGGGATATGATTTTCATGTACAAAATGTTCAATGGTGATAGTAACATTATCAACAAACTCTTTACGGTTAACTCCACAACAAAGACTAGGAACTCGATGCCTCATGCAGTGATTTCAAGAGTGTGGAATTGTTCAAGAAGCTTTTCCTTAGGGACCATTATATACAGGGGTACAAGTACTCCTAAGAAGATCATACAGGGTTTCATACACACGCACACATCAGCAGAACCATATACATACACGCAATAGGTTGGACTTGATGGACTTATGTCTTTATTCAACCTCAAACGTAGGATATTAAACCAGCACATTACAGCTTGTAGATGAGATTTTGGTCACTGGATTCAGATCTACTTTAAGACGTGTTCTTTGCATTTCTGACGTGCTTTCTAGCTGCATGCCCCTGCCATAGAGATGTGTGATGGTGCATAGAAAATCGTTGTGAAGAGATGTCACCAGCACTCCAAATATGACAAAATACGTCAAAGTTTAGTGAATCTTCGTTTTTATTTTTTAGAAGTCACTCAAAGTGGAATCAGGGGACCCTGTGCGGCCCTGAAAGCGCTGGATTCCACTTTGAGTGACTTCTAAAAAATAAAAACGAAGATTCACTAAACTTTGACGTATTTTGTCATATTTGGAGCGCTGGTGACATCTCTTCACAACGATCTTTACTTGATGCGGCGCCATCCGCAGTCATTGCGAGCACCCATTTTTTTTTATGGGAAGTCCGGTAAGGTGTGCTACAGGTCCTTGGACATTAGTGCATAGAAAATGACACAAAGAACACAAAGGTATAAGAATTGCTCCAGAAGGTTTATTTTTTGTCTCGTCACATATTGTGGTCAGCAGCGCCACCCAGTGACAGCCTGAGGAACTGCAGGATCTCCAATTTTATCTACTGTATGTGGCGGTCACAAGAGAAGTCTGAAAATGTTAGTTGCCTGGCTGTCTGACAAGCACTTTGTTGCAGAGCCAGAGTAAGCGTGCTGTGCAAAAGTGTCAGGATTCCTAATCTTCAAAGTATACATATGAAAAAAAAATGTTTTGGGTAAAATTTGAGAATTGAGGAAATATACAATTTAAAGTCCAACTCCATGAGATTTTTTTTAAAGTTTCACGCTTGTCTGTGACACCATTAGGAAAATTTCACCTCACTTCCTGTCCCTATGACAACTGAACAGGAATTGAAGTAAACTGAAATCCAATGAAGGAAAGCAAGCGGGCCAAGGACAGGGAAGGAAAGTGCTTGATGATTTTGGACGTCCTTCAGCCAGGAAATGAGGCCAGGAAAGTGTGCAGAGACATCAGAGGAAGCCATTTCAGTCCAGGAGAGGAGCCGGTACAACTGTGCAAGACGGAAGACCAGCGTTCAGCTATAAATGTATATTGTTCTAACAAATAGAAGCTGAAACATCTGACAACTCACATTTGCTTAATGAGTTTGATGGAGTTTTAATAGAGAAGCAAAGCATTGTGGGAAAATGAGTTTTTCCACTCCCTACACTGTAGTTTCCACTGTACACAGCAGTCTGGCGGCCATTTAAAAAAAAACACGTGGAGACGGAGAGGACAACTAAAATAAAATAAAAAAGGAAGTTTTTGTGTTTATATCCAGGACCTGCATATGCCGCCATCACCTGCACGCCGTGTACATTGCTGGCATATGTTTTTTTAAAAACACCCCTGCAAAAGGTAGAAATGTCCTTTAAGTCCGTGACACACTGCATGCGAAGCCGTGCAGAGCAAACCGAAGCCGTGCATTCGCAGGCAGTGTGCGAGAGCTCGCATAGCGGAGATGAAAAACTTCAGCTTCAGCCAATCAGCTCATTCGTATCAATTCAATGGGGTTCGCGTCCTGATGCGTGGGTACATACAGGAGCGGATCTACTGCCGGTGCAGCTGCACCGGGGCCCGAGCCTGGAGGGGCCCAGTATCCTCTGGGTGCAGAGATGGTGGGGCATGCCGGATCGCATTGGATCAGTATCCGGCGGCCAGCGTGCCCCTCTCTGCGCCGGGAGTGTCGAGTCATCTGATCATCTAACACTCCCGGTGCAAAAACGATGGGGGCCGCCAGAAACTGCCTGCAGGCCTCTTCGTTCCCCAGCTGCCTCCTCACATCCTGGGGCAGCGATGGGGGCCTCGGCCGTGAGGACCCAGCACGCAGCTGCCTGAGCACACGGGCGCACTGTCTCCCACAGACACTGGAGTGTTTTTCTGCAGCCTCCCCCACCAGGAAACAGTTGAAGACAGAAGACCAGCCAGAAGAGGTGAAGGTAAATAATTCATTAAAATGATTATTATTTGTAGCCTAACTGATGGACATGCTGTATAAAGTACTGCTGGTCACTGGCGGAACTACCAGGGTCGCAACGGTTGCATTTGCGACCGGGCCCTGGTGTTCCGTCACTTGGGGGGCCCTGAAAGGCAGAAGAGGGCCCCGCACCGACATTTCAGAAAAAGATCGGCGTGACCTGCTGACGGGGAATGGGGTCCTCTTGAGTGGCAGACTGAGCAGCCAGTGACATTTCGCCGTGAGGTGGGAGAGGGCTGTGGGCGTGGCCTGCCCGTGTTGTAGTGGTGTGGAGTGTGGGAGAGCTGCGTGAATCCCTGGGAGGGGTTTCCGATGTTGTGGGCGTGCCCTAGGCTGCAATGTCGGGAAATTTGAATGATGAGAGCAGCCGCGTCTGCTGGCCAAGGCGGATGGTGACGGTAAAATTACGGGCCGGGAGCAGAGGAGGATTCTTTCCCAGTGGTCACATCACTCTGTGGACATCAGACATCCTCAGGTCGGTGGCTGCACTGCTGGAGCATCTTCATTTTACAGTAAGTGCATACAGAATGTGGGGGGAATTTATCAAAACTGGAGCTGACCGAATCTGGAAGCAGTTGCCCATGGCAACCAATCAGCTTCTATCTTCAGATTGTTCAGTTAAGCTTTGAAAATGAGAGAAGCTGATTGGTTACTATGGACAACCGCTCCAGATTCTGTCTGCTCCCGTTTTGATCAATTCCCTGTGTAATTTTTTCTTGGAGACAACTGGGTCACCCTATTGTATTCCATACGTCTTCTACATGATTTTCATACACATCACTGGCAGAATTACCAGGAATGCAGAGGTCACATGATTGACTGGGCCCTGTCGTTCTGTCGCTTGTAGGAGGGGGGGGGGTGGAGAGGAAGAGGAGGGCCCGTCCCCAGTAACCGCCGAGGCGCGCAACATTGCCTCGCCAGGGGGGCCCTTCATGGTTTCTTGCACCCCGAGCTTCCTAGTTACGCCTCAGCTGCTGGTATTTCACCCTCTATAGAGGACTACAAATCTCAGCAGTACATTATACATCAATGCTATGGTGTGTATTGGGGGGTTTGTGGTTTTTTTTCTTGCTTTTTGTTCCTTATGTCCGCCACTGGGTATACAGTATATGTGCGAGCCGATTGGCTGAAGATGACATTTTTCATCTCGCCATTCTCAGCTATGCGAGCTGGCACGCCATAGAGAGAATTGCAAGACACACTGCACACAAGAGATCCGCGCGCTGCCGTTTCCCTTTCCTGCTTCGCGTGCAGTGTGTCGCGGGCTTTATACATACGTACAGATACTTTCATTTAAAGTCTTCTCTAGAAACTCAAAAGTAGGGATGCACAGATACTTTTGGAGTACCAGTGCCGATACTTGGTATTTTCATGAGCACTACCAGGGTTGCAGCGGTTGCAGCTGGGACCTGGCTCTGGGGCTCCACCACTGTCCTGAAATCATTAGGCCTGGTTCACACCTGTACGTTTTGTAGCGCGTTCAACGCTCTACGAACGCTTTACAAAACGCTCAAACATGAAAATCCCATTGTTTTCTATGGGTCTGGTTCACACCTTGCCGTATTTCAGCCCGTCTGAACGCGCTACAAAATGGTCTACGCCTGAAAACGTACATGAGCTTCTTTACGTAGTTTTTGTTGCGCGTTTCCATTGGGATACAGCCAAGTAGCCCTCTGAAACGCGCATTTTTTTTACCGCGACAAACGCGCATATTCGATACGCCTAGGTGTGAACAGAACCTTAGTCTGTATTGTTTTAGAAAAACGGTCACGACAATAAATACAAATGTATCAGTACTTGTACTCGCAAAACTGGTATCTGTGCATCCCTTTATTTCTATTTATAAAACAAAATCATACAATAAAACAGAGATGTACAAATCCCAGGAGCTCCGTGTGCTCCTTACACATGACAGCGGCTTCCTAACTTTGGAATTTTTTTCTAGTCTAGTCTTGGAGCTGGAAAAGTATCTGTACTTGTACCGAGTACAGTACTTGGTATCGGTGCATCCCTACTCAAAATCATGGGCTGGATTTTGTACTTCGGTAAACATTGGGACTTTTTATTATTTGATGAGAGTTTGCTGTTAGGCAGGTGAAGGTTTGGCGGCGGCCCCTTTGTCTTGCAGGGGAAGAGACTGAAATAATTTGAGGTGCTCGCCATTAATAACCGTAGAGCGCGTCTCCACAACATACAACAAATATTAGGATTGGCACCTCAGCCAAGTGTGAGCTGGTGACTTCAGTAGCTGGAGATATGTAAATTCACCGGATGAACAAAGAGTGGCGGATCCAGGAAATCATTTCTACAGCAGGCATTCGTCTTGGGCCAACTAGGGACCTCTTTGTCATGCCGGTGGTTACATGTTGGTGGTCTCGTTTTCTCTTTGTGAGGAAGAGAAGATTATATTCCGGTTTCTTCTAGTGAGAATGGATATTATTCAGATGCCAGAACCGGCTCGGGGATTCCCAAATAAAATAATTTTAAGGGCTCATTCGTACGAGCGTGCACATCCGTTCAGCATGCACACCAGTGCAGAGATCTGTTTCCAGGAGGGACAGGAGCTGCATGTAATTGCATGCAGCCCCATCCTCCCCTAGGGATGTACAGGAGGCTGCATGCTACACAAAGGCCTGAACTTGCACATCCATGCAGATGTAGGTGTGCCCAAGTGCAGGCACCCGGATCCATGCAGATCAAAGTGTGACCAGGTGTGTCCAAGTGTGGGCACCGGGACCTGCACAGATGTGCAGATCTGGGTCTGTGTGTAGCCACGTGCAGCCCCGTCCTTACCTAGGGATGTACAGGCGGCTGCATGCAATTACACACAGCACCTAACCCTCCCAGGAGCAGACCTCTGCATGGGCGTGCATGCTGTACGGATGTGCAGGCCCGTGTCAATGAGCCCTACATCACCCTTCTTACACCAAGAACAGATTAAGAGGGAAATCAACAAATAAAACTCCCTATAAAACAGGAAATGGTCTATTTTAAAACCTCTCAATTTAAGTCTGCAGGAATACATTCCTGACATGTAACAATATAGAGCAACAGTATCATTTTGTAGAGAAGCTCCACCTTTTATCAGTCAAAAAGCCGTCCTTAAAGTGACATTAAACCCTCAGATTTTTTAACATAAACCAATACTGTAATGTGCGCCTTACTGTAATCCATGGTTGTTTCCCTTCTCTTTGCTGCTCTTCCTTTTAAATCTGTATCTGTTCTCATGCTGGGCAGAACTTCTGTTTTGCAGCAGACTGCCTTGTCTCAGGAATGGATACACGGTGTCTGTGTATACATTTCTATAGGCTTGTATTCTGAGCCAGCACTACAGGAAGAGGCCCTGAGCTGAAAAGGGAAGTTCTGCCCAGCATGAGAAGAGATGAGGATTTAAAAAGGAAGAGCAGCAAAGAGAAGGGAAACAACCATGGATTACAGTAAGGCGCACATTACAGTATTGGTTAATGTTAAAAAATCTGAGGGTTTAATGTCACTTTAAGCTCCAATCTGTGACTTTGCCTAGGCTGAGATGCCATCAATCTGCTGCAGGCGAGAGGAAGCATTTCCTCAGTCTCCCCTCCCCCAGTAATCAGACTGTTTTTGTTACTTTGTAGCCAGTCACAAGGTAACTTTGATGGCAAGTCAATGGCAGAGGCACCAGGATTGACATGACTGTGTCATCTCTGAGCCGGTGTTCTATCGAGATCTCCAACGACCTGACTTCCGGTTCAGTTAGAAGTAAGAGGTTTGGCCGAGAAGGCTGCACTGCACGAGCGCCACCCGTGCCATTTCCCTATACACGTAGTACACAGCAATAAAGTATTAAAATGAAGTAGGGTCAGACTAATCCAGCACGTTATTCATCCGAGTTGCCCCAGTAAATATGCGGGTGGTGCACGTACAGTACAGTGTTCTCGGCCAAACCTCTTACGTCTAACAAAACCGGAAGTCAGGTCGTTGGAGATCTCGACAAGTTGGAACTTTCGATAGAACACCAGCATCTCAGTTCACGAAGTAGATGGTGACCCTGGATGATGCCTGAACAAAGATGGCTCATTACTAACCATGGAAATATCCGATGACATGTCCACTTTAAAAGAAACAAGAAGCTCTATAAAGTCAGTTGAACTGATAAAAAGTCGAGAGGTCCACTAAACCTCAACGACAAAACCCGGATTATATAAAAGGAATAATTCAGAACCATTTCAGATATTTGTGTAAATTGTTTTAGGAGTTTATTAAAATTCAAGAGAGCCATAGCCAACAGGGAAGACATTTCCTGACGTCCTGCCCAGTAATCCCATTGGTGGACGTCGGTGCTGAGCCTCCCTCTAATCTAGAATGGCCAACAACGGATCAGCATGATGTACTACTATCCCAAACCTCTCCGATCTTGTACAGATGGGAACATTTACATACAGATCGGAGAATGGCTCGAGGGACATAAAGGTCATTTGCATCGGCGTTTTCTGGCCCTTTATTTGATGTAAAAAACAGGCAAATGCTCAAAACTGCACACGTACAAGAAGAGAGCAGACGGGATATTTAGTGGCAACGTCAAATCGTGTTTCATCATTTCTTTTTTCCCTAAACAAATCATTTGTTAAAAAAACAAAAAACAAAAACAAAGCCAAAAAGTAAAAAGACAAAAAACAAACAAGTTAAGAAACATAAAAATTCCCTTCATTGCCAGAGGAATTCATCCACCCCATCCATACAGTTGTAGTATTATTGTCTGACGTTTAATAGTCTGAGAAGGCGGCAATGATGACAGGAAGTGGAGTAGCGCGTAAACGGGAAGTAATGCTGAGTGAACTCGGGCCAAGTCACAGGCCGCTGGCGGTGACGTCACAAGGAAAGTGCCGATGACGTTCAAGGCCGCGGGGGGTGCCACGGATAAAACAGGTGAAGTAGTAGAAGAAGATCTGTAGTTAAAATGTCTCTAGTGCAATTTTACAAGTGATACAAAAAAGATTAAAGAAGAAAAAAAAGCAAAAAGGCGACACATGGAAGAGTCCCAATGCGGCCGTCGCGGTCACAGTGCATCGTCCGCGGCAATATTCTCCAGTGCAAATACTTCCAAAATATGAGTTCTGCAGGAATAAAAACAGAACAAACCTCATAAAAAGAAAAAAAAAGGAATTGAAGGCGCCGCATCCCTCCCTGAGAGTACCAAAATCCGACTGTCTGGAGGATTGACCCCCAGCGGCAGCCGTAGCGTCCATTTTCAGAGGGAGGGCTTATATTACTGTGCACGGTCAGGGCGGGGCCTCCAGCCCTTATGGTGGCTCCAGGCAGGCGGCTACGGAGCTGGATCTGTCCTTATCAGGAGGGGCCGGCGCCTCAACATTCGTCCTCCTGGTACATTGTCTCGTCCAGCTCCTGAGATTCCAGGTGCTCCAGTCTGTCTGTCCTGCCGCTCATTATCTCCTCCGGTGTCTTCATGAACCTGCCAGGAGGGGAGAAGGATTACATTAGCAGAAGGTTTCAGAGTCAAGGATTTTTCAGGGATAATGGGGAGTAAAATGAATGACAACTTCTTTTATTTACTTCCTTTTGGTCCGTTAAATATTCAATTGAAAGTGTTTTGTTATATCGGTTCAATAAGTGCAAAAGAAAAATCTATTGATCCGGCCAGAAATCCAGCGCTATTCTGCGATTGGTTGTGAGCCCTGGCTAGTTCTGCTCTGGGGACTCCAGAATACCTCCCCTTGTGTTATGAGAATGAAGGGGAGTCGGGTCTTAACACATTTCCTGCCCTAGAGTGACAACGCTGCTCCTCCATAGACATAGTACAGTGGATGAGCGTTGTCACTAGGGATGCACCGATACCGATACTAGAACCCGGCTTCCCAGCCAATCAGGAAGTTGGGCGGCAGGTAATGATCCGGCTTCCTGACAGGGACTGGTAAGATTCCATATAATGCATCTACATTGCAGCCTGCGTCAGACTGAAAAGCTTGCGTTTTAGGCAGGAATTTGACAAACATGATTTGGGATGTAAATTTGGGTTTTTTAGCACACAGGGTCTGAGGTGTCACAGTCTCCTATGTGTACATGAGGCTTAGTGCATTTTGGCTTAGTGCAGCACATAGTACAGGGTCAGCAGGGGTCTGTCAGAGGCAGCATTGTCCATTACCTGAACAGTAACCTCTGTCCCGGCTCCTTGCGGATTATGTTTAGTTTGTAGTAATGGCGGAGCGCCCGTGACATTTTCTCATACGTCATGTTCGTTCTGTTCTGTTGATTAAAAAAGAAAAAAAAAATATGAGCAACAGGAAATAGATGAATGAAACAAAAGAGTGTTCGAGAGCAAAGTAAAGAGAAAGAGAGGAGGGAGGGCACATGAAGAAGAAGTCACCCGCACTCCAAGGTCCAACATGTAGAACGCCTTTTATTGAGATGCTAAGCAATCATAGTGACTCGGAATTGTAAATGGTCTCATCAGGTAAACACAGTGACAGTGATTGGTCACTTTGCCCGATGACGCGAACATTTACAGTTCTGAAACGTTGCTTTTTGCACTGAGTCACTATGATTGCTTAGCATCTCAATAAAAGGCGTTCCGCATGTCATCATTTACTGTGATTCACGCAGCGCCATCTGCAGGGCATACCAGCACATTACATTGGGATTCCAGTCTGGAGTGTGGTGGATTTTGCACTACTAGCAAGAAAGCACGCGAGAGCGGAAGGGAAAAAAGAGAGCGCGCGAGAGCAAGGGAAAAAGAGAGTGCACGGGAGCGAGGAGAAAAGGGAAGCGTGCGAAAGCAAGGGAAAAGGGAGCGCAAGGGAGCAGCAAGACAGAGAAAGTGAGAGACATCTCTGAAGAGTGGACGAGCTTGTGCATGAGAAAGAGAAATCTAGGACTTATAAATAAGCGGCTTTTCATTGTGCTTTGGCACTAAATTCTTATCTCATATGTGAAAGTTTGCAAAGGAATATTATCAAATGAAAAAATAAATAGCATGTACAACTTATTTAGGAATTTGGAGGTGGGTGGGGGCAGATGGGAAATTCAGCCACCCCTGAAAAGAACATATTATGCCAGATGTACGGTGGGATGAATTTTTAGCAACAGTTAAATAAGTAAATACATAAAAGCATCTTTATAACATTTGTGATCACCAAACAGATATTTGGGAATTATTTTTACTGCAGTGGTACAAACTCGTGAAAGCTTTATAAATAGGGAGGATTGTTGACGGAGGAGAGAACGAGAGTTAATTTGGACGCGGCGTACGGAATGAACTATTTTTGGTGACAGTCCGCCACATGCAGCCAAACAGATCGCCGTAGAGGAAATGTCAGGAATGTCTCAGATACCTTATGATTCCCCCACAGTCTCGCCAGGCCGTTGGGGTCCATGATACGGAAGACCATCAACTCCTTATCTTCCCAACGGATGAAGTTCTCATATCTGGTGTCAGAAAGGAGCTGGTACACATAATCCCAGAGCAGCCGGCAGTCTGGAGAAAATAAGATGACCGTGATAAATCCTCAGCTTGGGAACTATTATCTTAAATTTTCAATCACAAATCGCTAAAGAAAAAACATTAATTCTTTAATATTCTAAATCTTTGGTTTATTTAATTAACCCCTTCATTACCAGAGGGCATAAAGATGACCAGATCAAATTTAGTATACGTTGGCCAACTTTACAAGAACTCTATGACTTGATATGTCAGCCTAAAAATACATTTTTTAAAGCACATGTAAGACTTTTACTTGATACAATGGTTGTAATATATATTCTACTTATTTTTAATTTGTACCCCCCTGGGGGTTTTGTTTTTTTTTTTTTCCCTCTATTTGTTTTCGTTTTTTTTTTAACTTTGGAATCTCCCGCCGGTTCCGCCCCCCTGCAACGCGGACGCTCGCAAGGGCCGGAACCCGGAAGAAGGATGCCGGCATCGGCCAGAGGACACAGCGCGGCTCGAGGGGCAAGGTAAGAGACGCGCTGTGTATTCCTGAGTGTGGCTCGGGGTTACCGCTTATGATACAGAAAATTAACCCCGAGCCACACTCGGGAATACCGCCAAGGAGTTTAATAAAGCAAAATGTATTTTTTATTATAAGGCAAAAAATTTTTTATTGTAATTTTTTAACACTGCATTTACTAGGGATGCACCGATACCAGTTTTTCAGTAGCGAGTAAGATTACCAATATTTTTTTCAGAGCTTGCCGATACCGGAAGTCCCATCAAGGAAGCCGTGTAACGAGTCGCCGCCCTGCTTCCTGATTGGCCGGGAAGCCGTCGCCATGCTCCCTTGTCACCTGGTGACGAGGAAGCATGGAGCCTGGCTTTCTGGCCAATCAAGAAGCCGGTAGGCAGGTAATGACTCGCTGCCCAGCTAATCAGGAAGCTGGGCGGCAAAACATTATCTGCCCCCCTGCTTCCTGATTGGCCCAGGAAGCCAGCTCCATGTTTCCCGATGACGAGGGAGCATGGAGCCGGCTTCCCGGCCAAATCAGGAAGCCGGGCAGCGTTTAAATGGACTTGCCACATCAGGATAGTACCGGTGCATCCCTAGTATTTACCTTATGAAAGCCAAAACTTTTTTTTAGTCAGTGTCCTATAGGTTAGATTTCTCTTCTCTTCCCGTTATCCCGGATTCACAAAAGCATGCGATAGGAAATCTCTCCAAAGTGCCCTTTAAGCTAGGTATACATTTGTAGATGTTTTTATAAACTTTCTGGTCAGAACGTTTGGTGCTGCCATCAGAGACCTGAGTAATGTCATCTGAAATTTCATTTTGGAAAGTAATTGAGTTTCCCGACTTGAAAACCACGTTCACCGTTAGTTATTTGTTGATTCAACAAATATTTCTCATTCTGCTCGTTTGATATTTTTTGTCGCTACAGCCTAAATCAATCTTCAAACTGACCCCATTAAATATATATAAAAAAAAAAAATCTAAACAAATATTCCAAAAAAAGATCTTCTAACAAAAATACCTACTGGTGTATGCTCAGCTTTAGACAGTTGTCACCAGAGCAGGTTTCTTCCCTTTGGGAAGATTTTCCCTCACCTCCTGTTCCAGTGACAACAACAACAACAAATATATATATATATATACACAACCACCACATAGAAGTACTGGTAAGCTCCAGATATTAATCTTTGGTTTTTGGGTCTAGATACATTTTAACACTCAGCGTGGGTATTCGTGCATCAGAACAGTAATTGCCAGATGAAAGTTAAAGTACTGATGGCACTCAGAGGATTACATGGGGGATACTTCTTTTGTAGAACTGTGAATTGCTGATGGGAGCCTTGATGGTCCCGGAGCTCTCATAGGACAGCAGGAGAAAATACAAATTTATATTTCAAAGTTTGCATGGACACAGTAAAGTAGCCAATGTATTTATTCTTAAAAGTCGATATTTTTTAGCATTTTTTTTCTTTTGTCCACTAAGATGAAGGTTCTCATGAAGGGTACTTACCCGCTATTCTCCCAATAGGCATGGTCTGTTCCTCAGGAGGAGACATGGAAACCATCACATGATTAATATACGCCATGTCCTCACGATGCGACAGATTCATAGGCTTCCCTTCTCTCTGCTGGCCGTCTTCCATGCCCAGCCGCGGCTGTTTGAACTCCACGGCATGGCGGGGGTTAAGAAGCAGCGGGTGCATGATGGGGCTGGGCATCAGCTGAATAACCCGCGGGTTCTCCTGCCTCGGGCTGTTGGGTTTCGGCTGCGTGTCAGCGGGGCAGTGATTGGCTTCAGCCGGGGAGACGGATAAAGGGTAGGTGTCGTGATTGTGGTGGTTGGTTTCGCCCTGCAGGCGGTGCAGGCGTTCTGCAGGGGAGGGGCGGCGTAGATTGCTTTCCAGTGGCGAGCGGATTGGGCGGGACTCAACATCCGGAGAGGCGTGGTGGTTGGTGAGAGGGGAGAGGGGTCGATGCCGTAGCTCTATAGTTGGTGTGTTCTGTGGAAGGACTTCAGAGATGGCCCTTGGAGGAGGTCGGTGTTGGATATGGTCTAAAAAAAAAGAGCAACAGGCATGACATGAAAGGACAAAGTCACATGACAAATTCCCTTCCGCTACAAAATGCTCATAGAAGAATTACTGTGATCTCTGAGAGAGGTAATAGACACCCGGAAGTGGTACAATGACATCTGAGCATGGTGCACTGTTCTATAGCTAATGACAGGTCCACTTTTAGTTCAAGATGCAAGCAATACAGTATGTTGATGCCTGAAGAGGACATCTAATGGTCTTCAAAGCTTGCATCTTTAACCACTTAAGTGCATCACAAATATCAAACCTTCTGCACCAGCAAAATAATAAATTGGCCTGTGCGTGATAAAAAAAAAAAAAAAAAGTAAATTCAATGCAGGACCTGCAAAAAGGTTTATACTTGGCCCACCCCGTTGACTCCTGTGACTCCTTCCACTAACCCTTACATCAACACACAGTGTCCTGTAGTGGTAAAGGGGCCAGCAGGAGGAACCACAGAGCGCAGAGGGAGAGCAGGCAACTGAGATTCCCAAAAAGACTCTTCAAGTGGGTGTTACTCATGAACGGGCGGCAGAACGGCATAGTATAAACCCTCTTGGTTGGTGGGTTCTGCTTATGACATTTAGAATGGGTGATGGGGGGGGGGGGGTTTGTTAAAAAGTTGTGGTTCTGTTTCCTCCCACCATGTCAGAATTCTTCCACACACGCTAGACTCAGCGCCTACCTTCGTGATGGTTGTGGGCGATTATTAATTCGGAGTGGCCATGAAGAGAGTTTCCAGTGTGAAAAACAGGCGCTCGCGGTTTTCGATGACGCAGGATTTGCTGCAGAACCTCGTACAAGACGTCACCTGTGGAGAGAGGACCTCACGTTATTGCATCCTATACATTACTAGCGTGAAACTGTACCCGGCACATACACACTGGAATGCAAGTTTTTTTATATTAATGATCAGGAGCCTGCTCACGGTGACCGAGAGATATCCATGGCAGCTTGGCCAGTTTGCTGGGAGTGTGCAGTGAGCGCCCTCTCAGCACACGACAGGGAAGCCCCATGAATGGAGCTATGAGGCAGCCTGGTGTTAAATCCCAGCCACTGTAATGCCCTATGTACCTTACACTGGCACAAAGAGGTCAAACTGGTGTAGTACTACTTCTGTTCACTAGAGGGCTCCACTATATGCTTCCCCCTTTTATTCTTGCAAGCTGCACGAACTCTAGTCTGCTTACACCGCTCAGCCATAACATTATGACCAGCCTCCTAATATTGAGCAAGACCCCAACAGCCCTGACCCGTCGAGGCATGGACTCCACTAGACCTCCAAAGTTATGCTGTCGTATCTGCCACCAAGCCGCCAGTAGCAATAGAAGAAACATACATTTTTTTCTATGCTTATCTTTTAAGTCCTGTAGGTTGCAAGGTGTGGCCTCCTTCGCTACCTACGTGCATCAATGAGCCATGACCACCCATGACCGTGTTGCCAGTTCTTCTTCCTTGGACCACTTTTGGTAGGTCCTGACCACTGCAGACCAGGAACATCCCACAAGGGTTGCAGTTTTGGAGTTGCTCTGATCCAGTCCTCTATACATCACAATTTGGCCCTTGTCCAAGTCCCTCAAATCCTTACACTTGTCCATTTTTTCTGCTTTCAATACATCAACTTCAGGGACAAAATGTTCACTTGCTGCCTAATATCCCCCCCCCACTTCCAGGTGTCATTGTACTATATTTTCAGCCTCCTCGTCATAGACAGGACCATCCAGCAAGAGGATCGTTTCCTCTTTGGGAAAACCTTACGCTGGCTCCATACCAAACACATTATGTCAACGCAAAGGTAATGCATTGGTAACGTGCAGTATATGTAAGTTGCCATTCATCCTGGAAGGCAGCCCAACAAATATACTGTAGAACCAACTGGAACCTGGGATACAGAACACCACAATGCCCAGATGTGAAGCCAAAAATTGTGTAGGCATCTTTTTTTGGGCCTTGACCATTCAAAATGAACGCACACAAAATGAAAAGGGGCCCTTAGTGAAGCCTGAATTGGTTTATATCAGAGGTATGCAAACTCCGGCCCTCTAGCTGTGGCAAAACTACAAATCCCCATCTAGCATCTGCCTCTGGGAGTCATGTCTGACTGCCAGAATCTTGCAATGCCTCATGGGATTTATAGTTTCACCACAGCTGTAGGGCTGACCCCTGGTTTATATGACATTCTGGCCTGAAACCATTATATCAGCGCCTTGTGCAGTATCCAGTCACATTTAGACAGAGAAGTCATTGAGGAGGTACTCTGACCCTCTCAGTGCTCGTCCTCACTGATCCCTTTGTGACATTGCAAATGTTCATTAATCTGCGTGGCGCTCACACCTGCGTTTAGCCTCACCTGAGTGCGGACAGCGGTATCGGAAGTCTTCCTTCGTCAGGAGGAGCAGCGCCTTCCCGTTCATCTCGAAGGTGTTATTCTCGATGGGGCGAAGGGAGAATTCGTTCTCTGCCCAGCGCAGCCACTGGGACACGTCCTCCCGTGACCAGTGCGAAGGAGGGAGACCTAACCCAAAAAATAAAACAAAACCATTATAACCATCAAAATATCAACCTGAGCCCCCCAATGCAGCGTGAGATCTCCGCAATCCTGTACAGACACCACAGCTGTGTAGCAGAGTGTTACTTGTACCCCTTATACTGAGTTATTTTGAGGGGAATTTATCAAAACTGGAGCAGACAAAATCTGGGAGCAGCTGTGCATGGCAACCAATCAGCATCCACCTTTCATTTTCAAATCTTGATTGAAGAGACTGAAGAGAGAAGCTGATTGGCTGCCCTGCACAGCTGCTCAAGATTTGATCAAATTCCTCTCTTTGTGTTTTATGAAAAGCTGAAGAACCCACCCAATACAAATGCTTGTACAAAACGGAATTTGTCCCTTTCATTGATCTGTCATTTCATTGGTCAGTGGGCACTCTCCGAGATGAGATCTGACCCCCCCGGCTCTGTTCCCAGACACTGTGGGCGCAAAAATTAAACTTTGCCTGTGTTGGCAAAAATCCTAGCACAGGCCCTGACTGTGGCGGTTTTGGGCGTGCAAAATGTTCAGACCGCTGCAATCCAAATCGACCAATTGGACAGAACTTCTGTAATCTGTAGCGACCAATCAGCTTTCAGAACTTGAACAGCTCTCTGTGCAATGCTTTCCAGATAAAAACAGTGGCCATAGGTACAAGGACGGCTAGGCACAATCAGAGCATCCCGGGGGCAGCACAAAAAGATGAGAAATTGGGCCAGCCAAGTGTTCACATTTATTCCCATGTAACAGGGGAGGTGGGAGTGGCCAGTAATACTTACTGAAGGAAGGGGAGGGGACAAAAAAGTGAGAAAAAAGGGTCGTCCTATAGGAGGTGTAAGAGTTGCTGGTCCACGTCAACATTGTGTGTCCAGTCTAGTTCTGACAGGAGCCAATGACAGCAATGAATGAATGAAGCATGCGTTGTGTTTAGAATGAAAGCTGGGGGCCGGGTGTCTGACTGCACCCAGATAACATTATCAATCCTTGCAAGATACAGAAACGCCCAGCGGCCACATTGCGCTAGATCGGCCCCTTCTGGCAAATCACATGACCTGCTTTCTCCCAAAAATTAGCATATATTTGTTTCCTTTTTTTTTTTTTTTTTTTTTTTTTTTTTTTGTACCGGATATTTAAAGGAAGTCAAGATGACAACTTTAAATTCATGATGCAAAATGTAAAACCTTTCCAAATATCTATAGATTGCACAACACCTAATAAAACTGGAGCAGACAGAATCTGGAGCAGCTGTGCATGGCAACCAATCAGCTTATCTCTTCTTTGTGCAACTAAGCTTTTTAAATGTAAGCTAGAAGCCGATTGGTCGCCATGCACAGCTGCTCCAGTCTTTGTAAGATTCCCCTCTCCTTGCGTTTTACAATTTGTTACCAACAGGGATGCACCGATATATATAATCGGCCGAAAATGGCACTTTTGGCATAATGCATAAAGTGCAATTTTCTGGCGGATATAGCGGTGCATCCGTGCTTTCTCACCTCGCTGGCCGCTGCTGTGTGTCCCAGTGGGGAGGAAAGAAACTGACAGCCGGCTGAGCGCTGCGGAAGGAGAGCGCTGTGAGCGGCCGGCGTCTCACCTCCCCGCCTCCTGTCACGCATCAGAGGAGAGCGGCGTGGGCGGAGACAGCCAGTGCTGTCACAAGAGGCTGAGCTCTCCTCCCGCAGCGCTCGCTCAGCCTCCTGCGATAGCTGTCAGGAAGGAGAGCGGGTACAAGCAGTCATTGATCAGTGAGTGTATATAATTGAGGACATGGTATGGTTACTATATCCTCAATTATGAATGAATGGGAGTGATCTACATCCCCTCTACATCACATCTACATCACCTCCTGTTCATTCATGATTGTAGTTATAGTAACCATACTCTGTCCTCATGTTATGAATGAACGGGAACACTCAGTATAGGGGATTGCTGTTCATTGATAACAGGGGACACAGAAAAAGAGATTGAGGACTCTGTGTGTCTCTGAGCACTTTGTGTCCTCAATCTCTTTTTCTATTTAAAAAGGGAAATATCCGGCGTCTGTTTAGACTCCTAATAAAACTCCCCGAAGCCCCTAAAAGTAAAGTCAAAAAAAAAATATTTAATAAAAAATTTAAAAAATAAAATAAAACCCATTTTCAGTTTCGGTCTGACATATTTTTTTTTTACATTTCCGCTTCATTTCGGTTTTGAAGTTTTCATTTTGGCCCACCTCTAGTTACCAGATTTTATTTTCTCAGCTTGTCACAATCATAGTCTGACCTCCTTTTCCCCCAATATGGCAGCTAACAAAGAACAATCAAAAGACACAAAGGAGGTGAAATGTAAGAAGACTGGAGCAGATTTTCGCTGAGCGCTCATTGTTGTTACGAAGAAACTAGTTGGCTTCATTTGCAATGCAAATGTCTTTTTACATCCTTGCTGTACCATATTTTCATTACTATATGTGCAAATTTTTATTTCCCTCTATAGGGACTTCCTGTATTGTACTGCACTCATTCAGCCTCCCAGACCTCCACTGTGGCGATGGAAATAGAGGCTGCATTGTTTAGGAAGCAACATTAAAGTTTAGTCACTGCGTACTACTAAGCACAAATATGTCTGCCCAATGTGCATACATCATTATAATCTATACATAGTAATTGGGTTTCGTCTTAGAACAATAAAGTTTTAAAAGTATAATCTGCTTAGATTTTGGCCTCCCTGGTTCCTCCCTCATCAACATGCTAATGACACCCAATTTTAGATATAGTGAGGTCATCACTGGGTCCTTGTGCTCCTTGATGCATTACAGAAAGATTATGGCTGGTGGGAGGGGCCAGCAGTACTCCTCTCAAGAGTCCTCAGTCCTGATACACGCAGTGGGCCGGCTCTTGGGAGGAGCTATGCAAATCTCAAAATGCCTTAATGGGTGGCTGTCAGTTTGGAGGAGTGGGTGCACCTAGACAGGTTTGCATGCAGAATGCTCGAGGTAACGCCCACATGTGATGTGATTGGAAGAACCGAAAGCCTGGCTGTCCCTGGCCCGCCCCTTTCATTCATTGGATTTCTGCTCTTCCAATCATGGAGACTCAGCATGACTGATGTTGATCATGCCCTGCCGGACCAGTGGCCAGTGGCGTAACAACCTGCGGGAGGGAGGGGGTTAGCAATGGATGCGGCTGCCCTGTGCGCAGAGATAGATGAGAGCATCAATGACCGGGCACAAAGGAGCTGAGCCCGGATGGCCGAGCGGCGAACACAGGGAGCGCATCAGGTAAATTGTGTGGCAG
>NW_017307529.1:244305-245685 GCF_000935625.1 Nanorana parkeri | reverse complement strand
CCTGTAGACTCCACAATGGGGGGGCATGTGACAGGGTGACAACACAAAGGCATAATTGGGAGACAGGAACAGAGCGTTGTCACCCTAAAACAGGAAGTGACTGAATCCGAAGGACCTTCATAGCAGGATCACCAGAGATTAATTTAATGAAAGCTGCAGATCTGAAGACTGAAAAAAAGAAGTTTGACAGAACATGTTAAATCTTAAATGAGATTTTAGTGATTGGGTTCCATCCCGGCCCACCAGGCACCGCTGCGTACAGGACGCACAGCAGAGGGGACAGAGGTGTCTGGCAGTGAACGGAGCTAGTCACCCCCCCATTATGAAGCGCAAGTTCCCGTCCAAGACGTTTGCGGCAGGAAACCTCATCAACCCACGCAGGAAATTCCTTCCACTTCACGTCCTCATATAGGAAATTTCCTCTCGTGCCGAAGATGGGGGGGGGGGGGGGGGGGCCCCACACGCGTTTTTTTTTTTCCCCTCGGGGCGAAGAGGGGGGGGGGGGGGGGATTGCGCCCACGCTGTGCTCATGCACAGGCTGTTAACCCTTTGTAGGCACAGCTACCCAGACCTCGGCCGGTGCACTTAGATGTGCTGTGTAGTCCTGGCAAAACTTTTTTTATGAATGCAGCTCTGTACATTTTTAGTCCACCAATAAAATGTGGTCCAACAAATGCAAACATTGTAAGTGCCAGAAGGTGAATGGTATCAGCCTTTTGCAGGCCCTCTACAGAAGAGCTCAGACTGGGAGGGGAAGAAGCAGCACAAGGAGCCAATCAGTTCATGTGCAGGCAAGGAGCATGCCGATAGGAGGAGAGCAAAGTGACTTCTCCTTTTATTATCCAGTCAAACACAGAGGGTGGGCCAAGGATGACCTCAGCTCAGAGAAAGTGAGCTCAATGATGCTGGCCAGCAAATTGAGCACAGCAGAAAGAAGTTCTGCAGGTAGAATCTCTGGTACACAGTGGAATGTTGCAGCAAAAGCTGGTTCTGTTATTTTATCATTGAATAGGCTGATTATTCTCATTTCTGGCTGGAGTTCTGCTTTAAAATAATCTGGAGCTGTGCGTGTCATAATGTCATAGCTGCCAGAGGTAGAGGCGGGCACAGACAGAGCACGTCCCTCGCTATTAACCAATAATGTTAAACAGCGACGTCCCGAGTGTCACCCAGAGCAGGTACCGGGTGATAAATGACTGTTAGTCATTTTGTTGTCACCCCTCCGATGGTGTCACCCGGGTGCCGCACCCCCTAATGACGCCACTGGTGTTAAAAAGCAAGGCGGGAACAGTCACACAATGACAAACAGAAGAGCGACTGATCTGCATATTGGCTCCTCCCAGCTGTAGAAGCCGAAACAAAATTGTTAAAAGGACTCCT
>NW_017307529.1:243665-244246 GCF_000935625.1 Nanorana parkeri | reverse complement strand
TCGGCTGTCCCCATGTCTAATAGAAGTCAATGGACCCGCACATGACGAGATCAGCGGCCCAGGGGGAGAAGAGGCCGCGGGGACTGGTCTAGCTGTCCGGCAGGACCGATGATTAGGTGATCATCTCTTCTCATTTGAGCCCCTAGACAAAAACGAGCCGTTAACCCTTGCAGTGCGGGGGGCAGTTCTTTAGATTCCTGGAGTTTTTCTTTAAAGCCCGTCAGTTAAATGAGATTAAAAATTTTGAAAAAAGAAGAACTTCCTTTTATACAGACGGAGGAGGAGGAGGAAAGAGTTAAATGATGCTGGATATCCTCCAGCCAGGAAATGAGATGGACTCTGGAACTTCGGATGCACATTGTGAGAAGCTCTCAGTGTGCAGGGAAAAATCAGAGGAAGCATCCAAGAGACACACCGCTGCTCGGGATCCTCGGATGGAATTGGGACGCTTGCAACAAAGGATTTGGTTTTTTGAGCCGATTTATAAATTGAAGCAATTCACATACGTGAGCCCCTCTATATGATACAAGAGCGGCGCTCAGTGACATCTCACTGACAGACAAAATCAGGACATCAATGCC
>NW_017307529.1:232900-243627 GCF_000935625.1 Nanorana parkeri | reverse complement strand
GGGGGGGGGGTAGAGAGAAGCTCCACCCCCAGAATCCCTCCGATAATTCTAGCTGCATGAATGTCACGCTGCCCTGTCAGTATCTCTACCAGTCTGTGTGAATACATTCCAGACGCAATATACAGCAACAGTGTCATTTACCAGAAAAGCTCCACCTTCTATCATTAAACATCCTTCAGCTCCAATCAGTGACTTTGCCTAGGCTGAGATTATGTCATCAGTCTGCTGCAGGCAGGAGGAAGCCATTTCCTCAGTCTCCTCTTCCCCCCAGTGATCACTCTTCTGCAGGCAGGAGGTAGCCATTTCCTCAGTCTCCCCTCCCCCCCAGTGATCAGTCTGCTGCAGGCAGGAGGAAGCATTTCCTCAGTCTCCTCTCCCCCAGTGATCAGTCTGCTGCAGGCAGGAGGGAGCCATTTCCTCAGTCTCCCCTCCCCCAGTGATCAGTCTGCTGCAGGCAGGAGGAAGAATTTCCTCAGTCTCTTCTCCCCCAGTGATCAGACTGCACATTGTAACAAGTCACAAGGTGAGAGGCTGCAGCAGGGGCTGATCATTTGCGAACACAGCCGAGAACTGCACAGGCACCAGGATTTACATGACTGCCACCTCTGAGCCGGCATCTCAGTCCAGAAAGTAGATTGTGGCCCTGGATGATGCCTGAACAAAGATGGCCCAGTCCTTCTTGAGAGAAAAAAAAAGAAATCAGATGAAGGATCTCTGCGAGAGGTAATCAATACCTGGAAGGGTTACAATGAAAACACGGCTGAGCATGCTGCATGTAACATGGATACTTTATAGGCCCATCCCCCCCCTGTTACGTCATGCATTCACATACGCAGACTATTGATGTGTGGTTGTGGTAGCCCATGTGTTTCAATGCCTAGGTGTAAATGGGCCTCAAGTCACTAACCTGGAAAAAGTGTGACTCGGACCGGCCATTTTTTTATGATGATGGTTTACAATAAAATATGAGCATCCCTCCCGCCATTGAAAGGTGGTGGAAACAAAAACACCCTTTAGGTCCATCATGAGCCGGCCAAGAATATACAGTATGATCATGGTGACAGAGACACGTCTATATATTACCATCTACATCGGAAGAGACAGGTCCAGAGACTGCCCCCCCCCCCAGAGACTACATACGAGGGAGTTATGATGTCACAAGCTGCCCCCTTCTCCAATCACCTGGTAATGATTAATTAAAGTACTAGGTGTTCTCCAGAGGCGTCACCACGTGCGGGCGTAATGGCATCAAGCGCACTTAACTACCGGTGGCCATCTTGGTGATGGACGCCAGCAAAGAGGAGGAGGGGTGGGTACGGTTATACCCTATCCCGCCAGGTGCCTTCCTCTCTTGTGCAGCTGTCCATGACCGAGTGCTGACTTTTCAGAGGGGGTGACATCAAAATGACTGTCATTTTGGTGTCACCCCCCTCTGATGGTGTCACCCGGTGCGGGCCGCACGCTCATGTGACACCACTGGTGTTCTCTGAATGGCTGCAATGTCGCACGAGCAACCTCCTGCGTTATCAGAGCAGAGGGAAACCGCTCAGCACAGCGCCATACAGGACTCGGAAAACTGCGGCCAGCACCGTAGTGGCTCCAGCTACCACAGTGTTTACACAGGATCCAATCAGATATGGCATGCGCATACATCGGGCCAAGCTGGACCAATGACAGTGATACCCGGAATGCAGCTTTAAAGAGAACCTGTCACCAGAACAGCTCTGAACCTCTGGCAAGATGAATGCTTTTTTTAATGCACTTATTGAACGGATAGAACAAAAACACTTCCAATGGTATATAAAAAAAAAGAGCAAAAAGGAAGCACAAAAGAGAAGTTCATGGCTAAGCTCACCACATAGTCTGTAATCAGATTGTACTATCTCCTTTACATCTACCAACAACTATGTAGTGGAACATCCCGCCTGATACACGGTTTGTATAGATCGGGTTGGTCCGGTTTTGGTAAACCAAAAAAAAGTAGGATTGTAACATGTATGGTGACCCTTCGGGTTGATATACCTCCTATATTGCATGCATGCTATGCACCTGGGAAGCCTCCCTTGTGTACTAGAGCCTGCTTATATTAGCGTCAGGCGTTTCCAGTAATGGGTACTGTAAGGGCTCATTCACCCTGGTCAGGTCTGCAGTCTCAGATTTTGCTACATGTACAATTTGTTGCGTTTGTCACGCATGCGGAAACCCCTGAAACCATTGGGGGACGGGCGGCAAACGCGGGAACAAAATGTGAATGAACAGGACACGTGTAGCCGGTATGCCTGGGTGTGAATGAGGACTATAGGGTGTTAGGCGGACCCTTCAAGTTAATAGGCTACCTAAGCATCACAAGTGACCGAAAATTGTACCAAACACTTTTTTTTTTCCTGCCCCTATGCGTTGGATGTGCATTCGAAATGATGAGCACCGCAGCATGCCAACGCACGCTACGGGAATGCCGTTGGAGCAAGCCTTAAAAAAAAAAAAAAAAACACCTTAAAAGAAATGTAGTCAATGTATTTGATATATTTCACACACAACTTCATTGCTCCAGGCTTAGAAGGAAGACATAATGAGATAAAACCAGGAACAGCCCACTGCGCCCTAGGCCCCACCCCCAAACTGCCTTCCTTCTCGCCAACTATGACCTCAGAGCGACCGGGTAAAAGTTTAAGGTGACGGTACTCACGCAGGTGCGCTGGCAGCCTGACGGGCTCCTCTTCCATCCTGTAAGCACGGGGCCCCGGGACATGGAGAGGGGAGGGGGCGGCACAGTTTGGCCCTGGGCTCTCCGGGGGTGAGTAGGAAATCTGCTCCTGCTGGAACATGCAATAAAAAAAAGCAGAGAGAGAGAGAGAGAGAAACGTAAGAATATGAGAATGATCGCAGCATGGGGAACAGTCAGCAAGAGAACCTGTCTGTACAAAACTAGGAACATCTTATTACAAAAAAAAACATTAACATTTTAACGAAAACTTTGTTTATTTTTATTTTTTTAACTCTACAAATTTTTATTTTTAGCTTTGTAGAGCAATCAGGGATTAAGAAACAAACAACACATATCCTGTTATTTCTTGCCCCACATTTATGTGTTGGGGGGGTCCCCTCACTTCCTGTCCTGAAGAGGCAACAGTAAATGAGAGGAATTATCTCTAAAGTTAATGGAAAACCGAAGGTTTTTATATACACATTAACAAAATGTTGTAGATATTATTGTTAATTACTTGTGTATTCTTCCTTGAAACTTGGTGAGATTTGTGTATTTCTTCCAGATCTGTGCAGTGATCCAATGTGATACATGGAGCTTCCTGTAATAAAGACCGCTCACTGCTGCTCTCTCTGCTTGTGCAGGATGACTGGTCTGGTCTCCGCCCCTTCTGTAGTTTTCTACAGGCAGCCTGTAGTGGGTGGAGCCTGCTGGGTCCCTCCCACATCTACGCTCAGGCTATGAACAGCACAATGATGATGTCGCTGCTACTTTTGATCCATGTTCACTATGCGTACATTTAAATCCTAAACACACTGGGGGGAATTTATTAAAACTGGAGCAGACTTGCACTGCAACCAATCAGCTTCTCTGTCTCTCATTTTCAAATCTTACCTGAGCTGACTGAAGAGAGATGCTGAGTGGTTGCCACGGGCAACTGCTCCAGATTTTGTCTGCTCCAGTTTTGAGAAATTCCCCCCACTGCCCCATGACAAACCCTGGTGATATGTATCTAAAAGGCAATTTTTTGTGTGAGGTTCATATGGTCTGTGTCCCCATTAGAGAGATCAATGGGTATCCCGATTCACTCCGTACCAGTATGCCCCTTCAAGATGGGTGCTGTAGGGGCTGCGTATAGCGCAGATCTAATCCGAGAAGATACAGTATGTGTCACCAGCACGCCAGAGTAAAATGTCCAAAAATATCAAAAATTGGTCATATTGAGCCTGATGAAGGGACCCAGAGTGGCCCTGAAACATTCTTCTTTGTGGCATGATGTGCCTGCGTCAAAGAAGATGTTTTTGGACATTTTGCTTTTTACTCCAGTGTGCTGGTGACATGCTGCATCCTATCCCATTAGGTAGATTCCCTTCCCCTTTTTATTTTCCTGTCCTGGTGACACCAGAGGCAGTAACAGAAATCTCTCCTCATAGTTGTCACCTTAACAGACGTCACCATTAGAAGATCTCCCCTCACTTCCTATTTCGCTCTGTAAAAAGATATCCTGACATTTCCGGTCAGCTGTAACCATCCATGAATGTGCAGAGAATAAACATTTGGGGCCCCATTCACACTGCAGTGATCTGTTGGGGTGCATCCACGCGGGCCATGGCGTGTGCTAACATAGGTTATTATTATTCACGATGAATCATTATGAATAATATTCTTAAGAATAAATTATTCATTATGAATTATTCATTATGCATCATTAATAATAATAATAAATAATGGGTAATAATCTATTGCTATTATTGATAATGAATAATGAATAGGCTGCCAACACACCAGAATGGATAAAAGAACGAATGGTACATGCGGTGTGGTGCGTGGTGGTGCGTTGAGCTCTACTTTGCAAAGTGTTGTTATTCCATTTACAATGAATGGCACCGGAACGCATCTTACATGTTGCAATGTGTTTTAGCTTATGTACGCACAAAGAGAACAACACAATTGTGAATTGCTAACACAGCGGCCTCCTGGTATGACCTCTCCCCCTTGGGTTAATAACAATTGTAACAAAAAGGAAGGAACAGGGGTTTACGAGGAGGTATAACACCACAGCATGGAGATATTTTTTTTGTTTATAAAAATACAATTTATTGAATATTACATAAATAGTATAAAAACATGTACACAAGAGGATTGCACTGTACAAAAATCACCATGATCATAATCAGGAGCATAAGCCCATTAGATGATCTCATATCCCCATATGTACAACTACATTCATTTGATACCCCATATTTGTTCAAACGGAGATTACTATAGCCAGTCCCAACGCGTTTCACACACTGCTTCCTCAGGGGATCATGGACTAATCGAACAAAAAAATGGTATGTAAAATGTATTCACCTGAACGATAGAACATATCCATAGGGGTCTTGTGCAGGATATACAAAAAAGGTGAGCTTTTGGCAGTTAAACCAAACAGACTGAGCCCCATCACCACCAATGTACACCCGGCAATTACCACACACTTAAAATGTCTGGAGAAGGGCAGAGATCCCCGTGTCGAGTGGGAAGAGGGATATTAATCCACTATTTATGTAATATGCAAACAATTGTATTTTTATTAAAAAAGAGAGAGAGAGAGAGAGAGAGAGAGATTTATGTCTGGGTAATTGAAGTCACCCATCACGACTACATTGCCCTCTCTCCCAGCTATTCCTATATATATATTCTCCACGCTGTGGTGTTATAACTCTGGTAAACCCCTGTTCCTTCCTTTTTGTTATAATTATGTGCGCACAAAAGCGAACAGCCCTTTTACGTAATATTTATCCCCTCCAAGTATTTAAAGTAACAAAAATTACAAACCGATCGGAATAGCGATGATACCGAATTAAAGTAAGAACAATTTGGAGTATTTCCCATTCATTTTTGGTATATAAATTCATAATGGTCGGCATAATTGGGGGCATGGCAGGAGTGTGTCCATTACCTAAATACACTGCGCTGTCCCTTGTCCTAAAAAGTTGGAAGGTATGCCATCAGAAAGCCGACCCTTATGCAGGTACTTCCTGTTTTTAATAATATTATTATAGATATTTATATAGCGCCAACAATATACACAACAATTTACATTCACATCAGTCCCTGCCCCCGAGGAGCTTACAATCCTAAGGCCCCTATTGCACACACATACAGGACCAATATAGACAGCAGCCAATTAACCTTCCATCAGGTCTTTGGAGTGTGAGAGGAAGCCCACACAAGCACAGGGAGACCATGCAAACTCCTTGCAGATAGTGTCCTGACCTGGATTAGAACCGGGGACCCCCAGTGCTGCAAGGCGGAAGTGCTAACCCCGAAAACCACTACGTTCTAAAAAAGGTGACAAAGTTCTGTGCCTGGCCGCCTTTTTGCTCTCCTGTGTTGTCACCCTGTCACATGCTCCCCTAGTGGAGACTACAAGAGGCCCTACTGACACACATCGCTCGGGTATGGTGCACTGTTGTCAGTCACTATCAGGAAGCTGGTCTAGAGCAATGATGTGCAGCCGAGGTGAGAGCGAGCATGTATACAGGAAGTGGCTGAGGGAGGCTGGAGGAGATCATCAGATGGGAAGAAAGAATGAAGGGAACAAAAAAAAAAAAACAAAAAAAAAGTAAAATATGGTTTTATGGGAAAAACAACAAGATGTTAATTTGGTGCACAGAGCAAAGTCAATGTCATCCAGTTTGAGTTTACATCTACTTTAAATCAATTCTAGATAACCCAAAATGAAAATGAATAATGAGAAGAAAAGCAATAAAATAGCTTTGATCACTAAAAGTGCCGCACCTTGGCGACGGCAGCGTTTTTAACACTTCCTGAGCTGTCTCCATCCAACTAATACTTGAGAAATAAAAAATGAAATAAAAGAAGGATACAAAGTGTAACAACTTGGTAGTGAAAGTTTGCCGTTAACCCTTGCATTCCCAGGCTGCCCCCTAAGCACCTGCTTACCCCTTTCCTCCATACTTGCGCGAGCCTCTGCATGTCCTGCTATCAGTCCCTCGCTTCTGGTTTTTCCCTCTCTCCTTCCTGTCACCCCAGCCACTGCTGGCTTCCTGGTGACCCTCCCACCTCTCAGGCTCACCCTGCACTGTGTCTATTTACTTCCCTCTGGAAACCGTCTCTCCTCTGTGTGCGCCGTCTCTCCTTCCTCCTCTGCTTTCTCTTTCTTGTAACAGAAGCGTCTTAACCCCCTCGCCACTGCTGTGCTACCCTATCTCCCCCCCCCTTTCTGATCCAAGGCAGCCATCCCTTCCGGGCGTTGACGGGTTAACGCGTTTCCATACATCTGGGAGAGTTTGTGCATCTTTCACGGCTTTGGATCCGGCCCAGAGGAGAGCGGAAGTGGAGAAACCAACCAAACTGGTCGGACGGATTGTGAATCGACGTGGAAGAGACCAGTAACCTCTGGAGAGTGACGGCAAACAAGCACCTGTGATCTCAGGTAGACGGAAGCTGACACGGGGGGGAGGTGAACAAAGCACAAGGCGAAGGCGGTTCGCACACAGGCGACTTCCAATACTTCCAGCAGTCGCCTCGGTCTTAAAGTAGATGTAAACCCACACTGGGTGACATTCAGTTTGCTCTGTGCGCCATAAACAATTACCATTTTTTCCCCCCCCCCCCTATTCTTTGTTACATCTCAGTGCTGCTGATCGCCCGTAGCCTCTTTACAGCCACTTCCTCCAACGTGGGCTGTACAACATTTCTCAGGGTGGGTTTCCTGATGGTGACAACAGTGGACCATGCCAGTGCAATGTGTGTTGAAAAAGCCACTTGTAGTCTCCATAGGAGGCCCATGTGACAGGGTGACAATACAAGAGAACAATTAGGAGATCGGGACAGAGCGTTGTCACCCTATAACAGGAAGTACCAAAACAAGGATCTTCATGGCAGGATAAGCAGGGATTATTTTAAATAAAAGCTACAGATTTAACAACGTTGAAAACAACATTAACATGTTAAAGCAAATGGAGTTACAGCTGCTTTAAAATTCTCAACTGCAAGCGCTCCTTCTTTCCTTTGCCATAATGACACACACACACACACACACACACACACACACACACCATTAAGGTTTTCTTTAATGGACAAAAACTAGTCCAAAAATCACTCCCCATATTAGGACAGAAGATGTACAACGATCACACAAGGCAAATACACAATACAGTCTGATAAACTAATATTTCTACTCATTAGATAACATTTGGAAGTCTCAAGGTGACCCATCTGATGAATGACACCCCTATGTAATGAGGGGCACACAGAACGCACAAGAGCCTCTCTGGCCATGAATAAAAATCATTGCACTTCATGTGACCTAAAGCCTAGGCAACCCCAATCACATGACCTCTGCTACTGGGAGCATTGCAGGTATTTCACATTAGAAACTGTATGGATTCTGTTTCCAACGAGAGAAAGAGAGCGCAAGAGCAAGAAAGAGCGCGCAAAAGGCAGGAGCGCCCGCGCGCAAGAGAGAGAGTCAGGAGCGCCCGCGCGCAAGAGAGAGAGTCAGGAGCGCCTGCGCGCAAGAGAGAGAGAGAGAAGCAGGAGCGCACGCGCGCAAGAGAGAGGCAGGAACGCCCGCGCGCAAGAGAGAGATGCATACCGGAGAGAGAGAAAAAAAAAAAAAAAACACACAAAACATAACCCTACAACCCAGGAGGAGGATCAGCCAGCACGGTGTAAGCACGGTGTAAGCACGGTGTAAGCACGGTGCAGCATTAATAAGCAGGAAGCTTCATCCGTGGCTGTCCTATGTACATCAAATATTTTACACACAGTAGGAAAAGAAGACACTTCCACCTCTACAGACCACATTTCCCCTTTATTTCTGGTTTAAACCAGTTCCATTGGATTGTCCTTAGACATGCAGACGGTATAGGTGTGTGACATTTGTGTCACTGGGTGCCACCACTGGAATGTCTTCTGACACCATTGGGACCCGTCAGTGAAAAGATTGCAGCAGCAGGAAGACTGGTTCAATACCGGAGCACTTCCTCCCCTGACCCTGAAGGGATCCCATCACTATTCATCCCAGAAATGACCCGATTATCCTCCCGCGTGGCTTGTAGTGGTCAGTGATTGGATAAAACTGATGTCCAGACTTCTAGCTAACCGCACACAGCGGGAGGAGGATGTACATGCAACACTTGTGCGGTTCTCCTGCCGCGTTCCCGGCGGCAACTAACACACTCCTAGCAGGGACATCGCGCATATAGGCCTCGTGTACACGGGCAGCGAGGGGCCAGTAAAACCAGGCAATTGACTTGCAGTTTAATTACATCCCTACCTCCCCCCAGTCACCTGCTGCAACATCAGCTCTGCGGCTAAACAGGGCTGTTAACATTGTCGTGGCTGCGGCACTCTGCGTCGTGGACTGGTGAAAAATATACCGCAAGTCGTGATTGGCAGGTGGTGCCGCTTGTCAAACATGATTATTGCAATGAACGGGACTGCGGCAGAACAGAACGCGTACGCACTGGTGTAAAAGGGGCCCCAAAGCCTTTGAAGACCCCAAATTCGTCCAATTCTCACTGTGGTCAATGTTGCAGCTAAAAGATCCGACAGCGAGTGCGATCATCGGTGGCTGGAGAACATCTATTCGCCATTTGTGAAGCCCTCACATGACCGGATATTTTACTATACGTTGATTGGTTGCAACACCTGCAAAGGGCGTGCTGGAGCGCAACAACTACAAAGAGACGAAGCAATGGACAAATGTATGGTGAAGAATGTTTACAACATTCAGGTTTAGGTAAAAGATTCAGGAAATGAATGCAGCGAAAATAAAAGCAGACGACATTTCAGAGTCATTATTGAATTTACAGCGGCAGAGGTGCTGAAGGTCATGCAGTCCACTTTAGGGTCTGCTCACACCATAGCTTTGCGCCAGACACGCGGGATTTGTGCGTTTAGTGCACGCTAGGTGCATCGCCAGTCATTTTCAATGGAACCCCAATGCACCTCCTGGTGGGAGTTGCAGCACTGCACAGTTCGACAATCACATACGTTGTGTTGCTGTGCTTCAAAGTAGTGCATGCATGGCTTTTCATCACTGCATGTTATTGCGGTACCATGCGTTGTACTGCACCGCAAAGCAAGTCCACCGGGAGGTGTGTTTAGGTTCATACGGAGAATAAATGGGCACACAGTACCGTACGCTAGTATGCATTAAACGTGTGGAACTTGTGAACGAGCCTCTCTCAGCCTAACTTGGAAGCAGAGCAATAATCTGGCCAGCCACAGCATGGATGGAGGAGTCTCTCTTGCTGGCTATTTTACTCTGACAGCTAACGACTGTGCATGTCAGAATACCCAAACAGTGACTGCAGCTGATTGCCGCCGCTGTAACCTTCATGAAGGGCAGCCGCCACGCATGTGTTATAATGTCTGTGGTGTGACGTCATCATGTATGCGCGTGATGTACTTCACTGCTGGCGGCCAACTTGGTGATGGACGCCAGAAAAGAGGACGGGATTTTGACCTGGCGTGAGCAGGTGTGCTGTGGGGTCCCCCCTTTCTCCTCTGCTGTTTTGGGGGCTCTTGGTCCATTGTAACAGTGTACGGCCAACCTTAGGCATTCAAGCTGCAGACTATTACTGAATGATCTCGTATATATTTGTTGGCTACTAGAAGCGTGAAACAGAAAAACTTTTTGCTTTTCGGACTTATAAATTCAACCCGCGAAAATCTGCCAAGTAAGTACACATTTAGTTGGATTTACTACGAAGAGAATCTCCAGCATCTACAAACACATAGCATCGGCTTCCACCGCGAGGAATCTGCCCCCAGGCACTCCCGGGGAAATTCCCCCATCAAACAAGTATTGTTTCGAGTTTTTCTCCCCCGGAAACTCACCTACAAAAATCCCCAGACGTTGTCTGCCAAAAGCCAAGGTGAGCAGCGGAATGTGCAACACTGCATGTATAGACCAGACTGGTGACAAAATCTGCACCAAAGACAACAAATGGAACAAAAATGGAAAGATTTTATTTAAAAATGACATCAGCATGTTGATGGGGGG